>NC_057397.1:9366495-9466827 GCF_019320065.1 Cervus canadensis | reverse complement strand
AAGTTGGCTTAAAGCTCAACATTCAGAAAACTAAGATCATGGCATCTGGTCCCATCACTTCATGGCAAATAGATGGGGAAACAGTGGAAACGGTGGCTGACTTTATTTTTTTGGGCTCCAGAATCACTGTGAATGGTGACTGCAACCATGAAATTAAAGATGCTTGCTCCTTGGAAGGAAAGCTATGATCAACCTAGACAGCATATTAAAAAGCAGAGACATTACTTTGCCAGCAAAGGTCCGTCTAGTCAAGGCTATGGCTTTTCCAGTAGTCATGTATAGATGTGAGAGCTGGACTATAAAGAAAGTTGAGCACACAAGAATTGATGCTTTTGAACTGTGATGTTGGATAAGACTCTTGAGAGTCTCTTGGACAGCAAGGAGAGCCAACCAGTCCATCCTAAAGGAAATCAGTCCTGAATATTCACTGGACGGACTGATGCTGAAGCTGACTCACTTGAAAAGATCCTGATGCTGGGAAATATTGAAGATGAGAGGAAAGGGGGACAACAGAGGATGAGATGGTTGGATGGCATCACCGACTCAATGGACGTGAGTTTGAGTAAACTCCAGGAGTTGGTATAGACAGGGAGGCCTGGCGTGCTGCAGTCCATGGGGTCGCAAAGAGTTGGACAGGACTGAGCGACTGAACTGAACTGAAACTGTTTATTTCCCTCTAAGGTCTGCTTTTGATACTTCCCATACATTTTGATAAGTTGTGATTTCATTACCACTCAGATTAAAATATTTTCTACTTCTCCTTGTCTATTTTTGAACCATTGTAATTTTAGGAGTGTGATATTTAATTTAAAAATACTAGGGGATTTACCAGATCTGAAATGTCTAAAATGGGAGCCTCTAGCCATTTGTTGCTACTGAGCACACAACATGTATCTAGTGGAAATTCAGGTGCTTTTTAAGTGTAAAACACCTGCTGGTTTTTTTTAAAAAAGTAATTAATTTATTTTAATTGGAGGCTAATTACTTTACAATATTGTAGTGGTTTTTGCCATACATTGACAAGAATCAGCCATGGGTGTACATGTGTTCCCCATCCTGAACTCCCCTCCCACCTCCTTCCCCATCCCATCCCTCAGGGTCATCCCAGTGCACCAGCCCTGAACACCCTGTCTCATGCATCGAACCTGTGCTGGCAATCTGTTTCACATATAATAATATACATGTTTCAATGCTATTCTCTCAGATCATCCCACCCTTGCCTTCTCCCACAGAGTCCAAAAGACTGTTCTATACATCTGCGTCTCTTTTGCTGTCTTGCATATAGGGTCATCATTACCATTGTCTAAACTCCATATATATGCATTAGTATACTGCATTGGTGTTTTTCTTTTTTTCCCATTTATTTTTATTAGTTGGAGGCTAATTACTTTACAGTATTGTAGTGGTTTTTGTCATACATTGACATGAATCAGCCATGGATTTACATGTATTCCCCATCCCGATCCCCTCTCCCACTTACCTCTCTACCCGATCCCTCTGGGTCTTCCCAGTGCACCAGGCCCGAGCACTTGTCTCATACATCCAACCTGGGCTGGTAATCTGTTTCACCCTAGATAATATATCTGTTTCGATGCTGTTCTCTCGAAACATCCCACCCTCGCCTTCTCCCACAGAGTCCAAAAGTCTGTTCTGTACATCTGTGTCTCTTTTTCTGTTTTGCATATAGGGTTATCGTTATCATCTTTCTAAATTCCATGTATATGTGTTAGTATACTGTATTGGTCTTTATCTTTCTGGCTTACTTCACTCTGTATAATGGGCTCCAGTTTCATCCATCTCATTAGAACTGATTCAAATGAATTCTTTTTAATGGCTGAGTAATATTCCATGGTGTATATGTACCACAGCTTCCTTATCCATTCGTCTGCTGATGGGTATCTAGGTTGCTTCCATGTCCTGGCTATTATAAACAGTGCTGAGATGAACATTGGGGTGCACGTGTCTCTTTCAGATCTGGTTGCCTTGGTGTGTATGCCCAGAAGTGGGATTGCTGGGTCATATGGCAGTTCTATTTCCAGTTTTTTAAGAAATCTCCACACTGTTCTCCATAGTGGCTGTTCTAGTTTGCATTCCCACCAACAGTGTAAGAAGGTTCCCTTTTCTCCACACCCTCTCCAGCATTTATTGTTTGTAGATTTTTTTGATAGCAGCCATTCTGACTGGTGTGAGATGGTACCTCATCGTGGTTTTGACTTGCATTTCTCTGATAATGAGTGATGTTGAGCATCTTTTCATGTGTTTGTTAGCCATCTGTATGTCTTCTTTAGAGAAATGTCTGTTTAGTTCTTTGGCCCATTTTTTGATTGGGTCGTTTATTTTTCTGGAATTGAGCTGTATGAGCTGCTTGTATATTTTTGAGATGAATTCTTTGTCAGTTGCTTCATTTGCTATTATTTTCTCCCATTCTGAAGGCTGTCTTTTCACCTTGCTTATAGTTTCCTTTGTTGTGCAAAAGCTTTTAAGTTTAATTAGGTCCCATTTGTTTATTTTTGCTTTTATTTCCATTACTCTGGGAGGTGGGTCATAGAGAATCTTGCTGTGATTTATGTCAGAGTGTTTTGCCTATGTTTTCCTCTAGTAGTTTTATGGTTTCTGATCTTACGTTTAGATTTTTAATCCATTTTGAGTTTATTTTTGTGTATGGTGTTAGAAAATGTTCTAGTTTCATTCTTTTACAAGTGTTTGACCAGTTTTCCCAGCACCACTTGTTAAAGAGATTGTCTTTTCTCCATTGTATATTCTTGCCTCCTTTGTCAAAGATAAGGTGTCCATAGGTGTGTGGATTTATCTCTGGTTTTCTATTTTGTTCCATTGATCTATATTTCTCTCTTTGTGACAGTACCATCCTCTCTTGATGACTGTAGCTTTGTAGTGAAGCCTGAAGTCTGGCAGGTTGATTCCTCCAGTTTCATTCTTCTTTCTCAAGGTTGCTTTAGCTATTCGAGGCTTTTTGTATTTCCATACAAATTGTGAAATTATTTGTTCTAATTCTCTGAAAAATACCATTGGTAGCTTGATAGGGATTGCAACGAATCTATAGATTGATCACTATATTGATTCTTCTGATCCATGAACATGGTATATATTTCTCCATCTATTTGTGTCATCTTTGATTTCTTTCATCAGTATTTTAGTTTTCTATATATAGGTCTTTTGTTTCTTTAGGTAGATTTATTCCTAAGTATTTTATTCTTTTTGTTGCAATGGTGAATGGAATTGTTTCCTTAATTTCTCTTTCTGTTTTCTCATTGTTAGTGTATAGGAATGCAAGGGATTTCTGTGTGTTAATTTTTATCCTGAAACTTCACTATATTCATTGATTAGCTCTAGTAATTTTCTGGTGGAGTCTTTAGGGTTTTCTATGTAGAGCATCATGTCATCTGCAAACAGCGAGAGTTTTACTTCTTCTTTTCCAATCTGGATTCCTTTTATTTCTTTTTCTGCTCTGATTACTGTGGCCAAAACTTCCAAAACTATGTTGAGTAGTAGTGGTGAGAGTGGGCACCCTTGTCTTGTTCCTGACTTTAGGGGAAATGCTTCCAATTTTTTACCATTGAGGATAATGTTTTCTGTGAGTTTGTCATATATAGCTTTTATTATGTTGAGGTATGTTGCTTCTATTCCTGCCTTTTGTAAGGTTTTTATCATAAATCGATATTGAATTTTGTCAGAGGCTTTCTCTGCATCTATTGAGATAATCATATGGCTTTTATCTTTCAATTTGTTAATGTGGTGTATCACATTGATTGATTTGGAGATATTAAAGAATCCTTGCATCCTTGGGATAAAGCCCACTTGGTCATGATGTATGATCTTTTTAGTATGTTGTTGAATTTTGTTTGCTAGAATTTTGTTAAGGATTTTTGCATCTATGTTCATCAGTGATATTGGCCTGGAGTTTTCTTTTTTTGTGGCATCTTTGTCTGGTTTTGGAATTAGGGTGATGGTGGCCTCGTAGAATGAGTTTGGAAGTTTACCTTCCTCTGCAATCTTCTGGAAGAGTTTGAGTAGAATAGGTGTTAAGTCTTCTCTAAATTTTTGGTAGAATTCAGCTGTGAAGCCATCTGGTCCTGGGCTTTTGTTTGCTGGAAGATTTCTGATTACAGTTTCGATTTCAATGCATGTGATGGGTTTGTTAAGATTTTTTTATTTCTTCCTGGTTCAGTTTTGGAAAGTTATACTTTTCTAAGAATTTGTCCATTTCTTCCAAGTTGTCCATTTTATTGGCATATAGTTGCTGATAGTAGTCTCTTATGATACTTTGTATTACTGTGTTGTCTGTTGTGATCTCTCCATTTTCATTTCTAATTTTGTTGATTTGATTCTTCTCCCTTTGTCTCTTGATGAGTCTGGCTAATGGTTTGTCTATTTTATTTATCTTCTCAAAGAACCAGCTTTTAGTTTTGTTGATTTTTGCTACGGTCTCTGTTATTTCTTTTGCATTTATTTCCACCCTAATTTTTATGATTTCTTTCCTTCTACTAACACTGGGGTTCTTCATTTCTTCCTTTTCTAGTTGCTTTAGGTGTAGAGTTAGGTTATTTATTTGACTTTTCTCTTGTTTCTTGAGGTAAGCTTGTATTGCTATGAACCTTCCCCTTAGCACTGCTTTTACTGAATCCCATAGGTTTTGGGTTGTTGTGTTTTCATTTTCATTCATTTCTTTGCATATTTTAATTTATTTTCTGATTTCTTCTGTAATTTTTTGGTTATTCAGAAGCGTGTTGTTTAGCCTCCATATATTGGTATTTTTAATGTTTTTTTTTTTTCTTTTCCCTGTAGTTGACATCTAATCTTATTGCATTGTGATCAGAAAGGATGCTTGGAATGATTTCAATTTTTTTGAATTTACCAAGGCTAGATTTGTGGCCCAGGATGGGATCTATTCTGGAGAAGGTTCTGTGTGCGCTTGAGAGAAAGGTGAAATTCATTGTTTTGGGGTAAAATGTCCTATAGATATCAATTAAGTCTAACTGGTCCATTGTATCATTTAAAGTTTGTGTTTCCTTGTTAATTTTCTGTTTAGTTGAGCTATCCATAGGTGTGAGTGGGGTATTAAAGTCTCCCACTATTATTGCGTTACTGTTAATTTCGCCTTTCATACTTGTTAGCATTTGCCTTACATAACTGCGGTGCTCCTATGTTGGTGCATATATATTTATAATTGTTATATCTTCTTGGATTGATCCTTTGATCATTATGTAGTGTCCTTCTTCGTCTCTTTTCACAACCTTTATTTCAAAGTCTATTTTATCTGACATGAGTATTGCTACTCCTGCTTTCTTTTGGTCTCCATTTGTGTGAAATATCTTTTTCCAGCCCTTCACTTTCAGTCTGTATGTGTCCCTTGTTTTGAGGTGGGTCTCTTGTAAACAGCACATATAGGGGTCTTGTTTTTGTATCCATTCAGCCAGTCTTTGTCTTTTGGTTGGGGCATTCAACCCGTTTATATTTAAGGTGATTATTGATAAGTATGATCCTGTTGCCATTTACTTTGTTGTTTTGGGTTTGAGTTTATACACCTTTTGTGTTTCCTGTCTAGGGAAGATCCTTTAGCATTTGTTGAAGAGCTGGTTTGGTGGTGCTGAATTCTCTCAGCTTTCGCTTGTCTGTAGAGCTTTTGATTTCTCCTTCATATTTGAATGAGATCCTTGCTGGGTATGGTAATCTGGGTTGTAGGTTTTTCTCTTTCATCACTTTAAGTATGTCCTGCCAAAGATCAGCTGTTATCCTTATGGGAATCCCCTTGTGTGTTATTTGTTGTTTTTCCCTTGCTGCTTTTAATATTTGTTCTTTGTGTTTGATCTTTGTTAATTTGATTAATATGTGTCTTGGGGTGTTTTGCCTTGGGTATATCCTATTTGGGACTCTCTGGGGTTCTTGGATTTGGGGGGCTATTTCCTTCCCCATTTTAGGGAAGTTTTCAACTATTATTTTCTCATGTATTTTCTCATGGCCTTTCTTTTTGTCTTCTTCTGGGACTCCTATGATTCAAATGTTGGGGTGTTTGACATTGTCCCAGAGGTCTCTGAGGTTGTCCTCATTTCTTTTAATTCTTTTTTCTTTTTTCCTCTCAGCTGCATTTCTTTCCACCATTCTATCTTCCACCTCACTTATCCTATCTTCTGCCTCAGTTATTCTATTGTTGATTCCCTCCAGGGTGTTTTTTATCTCAGTTATTGCATTATTCATTGTTGATTGACTTTTTATTTCTTCTAGGTCCTTGTTAAACATTTCTTGCATCTTCTCAATCCTTGTCTCCAGGCTATTTTTCTGTAACTACATTTTGTTTTCAAGATTTTGGACCATTTTTACTATCATTATTCTGAACTCTCTTTCAGGTAGACTCCATATCTCCTTCTCTTTTGTTTGGTTTGGTGGGCATTTATCATGTTCCTTTACCTGCTGGGTGTTTATCTGCCTTTTCATCTTGTTTAGATTGCTGTGTTTGGGGTGGCCTTTCTGTATTCTGGCAGTTTGTGGTTCCTCTTTATTGTGGAGGTTCCTCCCTGTGGGTGAGATTCGACGAGTGGCTTGTCAAGATTTCTTGGTTAGGGAAGCTTGTGTCAGTGTTCTGGTGGGTGGAGCTGGATTTCTTCTCTCTGGGGTGCAATGAAGTGTCCAGTAGTGAGTTTTGAGGTGTCTGTGGGTTTGGTGTGACTTTGGGTAGCCTGTATATTAAAGCTCAGGGCTATGTTCCTGCATTGCTGGAGAATTAGTGTGATATGTCTTGCTCTGGAACTTGTCAGCTCTTGGGTGGAGCTTGGTTTCAGTGTAGGTATGGAGGCTTTTGAATGAGCTCTTGTTGATTAATGTTACCTGGAGTCAGGAGTTCTCTGGTGTTCTCAGGTTTTGGACTTTAGCCTCCTGCCTGTGGTTTTCAGCCTTATTCTTACAGTAGTCTCGAGACTTCTCTATCCATCCAGCACTGATGATAAAACATCTAGGTTAATGGAGAAAAGATTCTCCACAGTAAGGGACACCCAGAAAGGTTCGCTGAATTACATGGAGAAGAGAAGAGGGAGGAGGGAGATAGAGGTGACCAGGAGGAGATGAAAGGGAGTCAAAAAGAAAGAGACAGATCTAGCCAGTAATCAGTGACCTAAGTGTTCTCCACAGCCCGGAGCACCCAAAGAGATTCACAGAGTTGGGTAGAGAAGAGGAGGGGGAGGGAGAAGATAGAAGTGACCTAGGGGAGAAAAAGGAGAGTCAAAAGGGGGAGAGGGCAATCAAGCCCGTAATCACACTCTTAAGTAACAATGGATACTGAAGATTGGATTCTTAAATGCACAAAATTGATAACAAATACCAAAAAGCAAAGATTAAAAATCTAGAGTAGAGGTTAGATTCTCAAAAATACAATATTTAAAAAAAACCCAAAATCACAAAAATTTTAAAAAATATATATATGAAATTTGCTTTAAAAAATAGGGTCTTTTTTAAAAACAAGGTAATAATAGGTTATAAAAATGAAAGTTAAAGGGGTAATAAAGGACTTAAAAATAAAAAAATAAAAAAATTTAAAAATGTTAATAGTAAAAATATATCTAGGAATTTTTGTGGAGCTGTTTCGGGCAGTGTGGGGTCTGTTCAGTTTCAGATAGTCCCTTGTTCCAGCTTATACTTCTCAAGGTTTATAGGCCCTTTCCAATGTAGTTGGTGCTAACTACAGGGTTTTAATCTGTTGCACCTGTCACTTCAAAAGAGGTTCCCTCTGTTTCTTTGGGCTTCTTCTGTTTGCTGGTCTCTTCAGTGTCTAATTTCCGCCCTGACACAGGGGGCGAAGGTGGTCACTTATTTAGGCTCACTTGTTCAGCCGTGCTGTGGGGAGGGGGGAACACTGCAGACAAATGTCACTGGTGAGCGTGGGGAGTGCTTGCAGTGTCTGGGCCACACTGGGTTTGCCCCTGCTCACTGCGTGTGTGCTTTCCCGGTCTACACTGCTCAGGCTCCAGGTTGCTCTGCAGGGGAACTGTCTAAAGTGGGCCCTGGGTTGCGTGCACTTCCTAGGTCTAAGCCGTTCAGGTTCAGGTTCTTGGGTATTCCACAAAGGCACAGACTTGGTTGGGCCGGCGTTTTGTGCCTTCCCAGGTCCGAGCAGCTCAGGCGACCAGGTACTTGAGCACACACTCCCCAGGTGGGCGGTGCATCTTATCACCTCCCCTGTCCCAGCCCCTCCTTTTCCTGGGTGTGCAGCGGGAGCGCCGTCTCAGGTGTGCCGTGTGTCTCCTCTGGGGAGCTGATCTCTGGCCGTGACCCTCCTGACGGATGTCAACCATCCAGGATCCCAGGAAGACTTGGTTAGCAAGTGGGAGCCTGCTCGCAGTTTGGTAGTGGATGCCATCTCTGGGGCAGAGATTGCCCCTTTCCAGCTCTGGCTGTCGCCCGCCTGCCTCCCTGCCTCCAGTGGGGGATGGGCCAGTCCACAGTCTGCTAGCACTCCTCTGGTATTCGCTCAGTCCTTTGTTCTGTGAGTGGCCTGGCAGTGCCTTAGGTTAGAGCTTTTCACGGGCAAGTTCTTTCTCTCTCTTCTTTCTCTCTCTCTGGCCATCCCGCAGTTTGGGTTGCCATCTCACGTTAGCTCCCCCAGATTGTCCTCAGGGCATTCAGGCCCAGTTGCTACCTCAAGCAATGCAGCCCTCACCTCCCTATTCAGCCTCCACTTGTTGGCGGTGGATTCGGATTCAAGCATCTGGGCTACCTCTCTGGGAGCTGCCGTTAGGCACATAACCTGTGGGTTTTATTTATTTATTTTTCCTCCCAGTTATGTTGCCCTCTGAGGTTCCAAAACTCCCACAGACCCGCTGGTGAGAGGGTTTCCTGGTGTTTGGATACTTCTCCTCTTTCACGACTCCCTCCCCATGCCAGGTCTCTGTCCTTAACTCTTTTGTCTCTCTTTTTATCTTTTATATTTTGTCCTACCTCCTTCTGAAGACAATGGGCTGACTTTCTCGGTGCCTGGTGTCCTCTGCCAGCGTTCAGAAGTTGTTTCGTGGAATTTGCTAAGCGTTCAAATGATCTTTCGATGAATTTATTGGGGAGAAAGCAGGTTCCCCATCCTATTCCTCCACCATCTTAGGACTGCCCCCCCCCACCCCGGGTTTTTTTAAGACAATTAAAAAAAAAAAGAAACATGAGATATCTCACATTTGGAAATATCATTAATGTTGAAATGATAGTATTTTGGATATATTGGCTCAAGTAAAGTATATTATATTACTGATATGTTTTAAAAATATATTATTTATTTATTTATTTGGCTGCACTGGTCTTAGTTGCAGCATGTGGGATATATTTCCCTAACCAGGGATTGAACCCAGGATCCTGCATTAATTGGTCAGAGTCTTAGCCACTGGACCACCAGAGAAGTCCCTATTACTAACGTTAATTTAAAATTTCTTTTAACCTTTTAGTGCACCTACCAGAAAGTTTAAAACTGCATTTGTAAATTCCATTCTATTTTTATTAGACTGTTCTATTCTAAATATCTTTGTGTTACTGACTTTGATCTTACTCTGTAAGAATCTCATCTTTTGAGGTTGACTGGTGTTCTTATGGACCAGGATATGTGTGTCTTGAACATATTTGATACATACCTGAAAAGATTGTTTGTTTTGTGGTTATTTGACATCATGTCTTGTAAATGTCAATTAGGTCAAGTTGGCTAGTAGTATTGTTCACATCTTTTATATTCTTACTGAAATATTTTAAAAAATCCTCTTGTTCTATCAGTCTTTGAGAAAGAGGTGTTGTGTATTTGTATGTGTCTCCCTTTATGTCTATTTATTTTTGTTTCTGGTATTTTGAAATTTTGTTATAAGATGCTGTGAATAAAAAATGCCACCTGCCATACCAGTAAACAAAGGATATTGCAGCCCTCAACCACTTTAGCCATTCTGGAAGGTGAGCCAACTCAGGATGGAGGCAAATGGGCTGCCAGTTGCCCAGCCCTCAGCTGATGCAGTTCCTTCCCCACAAAGGTGCACCCTGAGGAGACTCAGGAGGAGAAAGCACAGGATACTGGCTCTAAAATTTGAGGTGCATGTTCAAAGGAATGATTTCAGTGAGCCCAGACTTTTGCATCTTTTGATATATAGAAAAGAGCTAAATTCATTAACTTGAGATATCAGGTCTTCCTTAATGAACAATAATCTCTTGATACTCTGACTACCTGATTTTCGTTGCAAAAACTCCTATATACCCTGGCTCCTCTTCAGAGCAGTCTCTCACAGCTAGCTGTGAAGCTGTCTTTTGAACTTTTCTGAAGTCCTCAGAAAGTAAAATCAATAAAACATTATTCTCAGCTTTTAAGCTGTTTAAGCTGTTTATGTGTTTTAGTTGACAGGAAATACATGCTAAGGGCTGCTATGTCTTACTGATAAATTGCTACCTTATCATTATGAAATATCTGACTTTAGTTATACTTGTTGCTTTGGAGTATAAGTACAGTGACAGTTTCCTTATGCTTATAGTTTACATTTATATCTTTTCCATTCATTTACTTTCAATCTATTTATTACTGCATCTCAGTTCTCTACCATTCTCTGCTCAGTTCTCAGCACTCAGCCCGGTGTCCTACATTTCAATTCCTGAACTAACTGTCTGGAGCTGGCACAGGTCCCACAGCTTAAAGGGAAAGTCCCCAACAAGACAGCCCTATTTCAGACAATAACTACAAGTGGAGTATTGCACCTCTGTCCTACTTGGCTACAAATTTGGGACATCCCCTGACCTCCATCCCCATTTCAGTTTTAGTGATTTCATAGAACAAGTGAGAGAAATCACCAAAAGCTCTGTACATAGACTACTGTTACATTACAAGTATACAACTCAGGAACAGCCAACAGGAGGAGATAGATCAGTTCAGTTCAGTCACTCATTTGTGTTTGACTCTTTGTGACCCCATGGACTGCAGCACACCAGGCCTCCCTGTCCATCACCAACTCCTAGAGTTTACTCAAACTCATGTCCATTTAGTCAGTGATGCCATCCAACCATCTCATCCTGTATCACCCCCTTCTCCTCCTGCCTTCTATCTTTCCCAGCACCAGGGTCTTTTCCAGTGAGTCAGTTCTTCGCATCAGGTGGCCAAAGTATTGGAGCTTTAGCTTCAGCATCAGTCCTTCCAATGAATATTCAGGACTAATTTCCTTTATGATTGACTGGTTGGATCTCCTTGCAGTCCAAGGGACTCTCAAGAGTCTTCAACACCACAGATCAAAAGCATCTATTCTTTGGTGCTCAGCTTTCCTTATAGTCCAACTCTCACATCCTTACATGACTACTGGAAAAACCATAACTTTGACTAGATGGACCTTGGTTGGCAAAGTAATGTCCCTGCTTTTTAATATGAATATGCTGTCTTGGTTTTCTTCCAAGGAGCAAGCATCTTTTAATTTCATGGCTGCAGTCACCATCTGCAGTGATTTTGGAGCCCCCAAAAATAAAGTCCCTCACTGTTTCCATTGTTTCCCCATCTATTTGCCATGAAGTGATGGGACTGGATGCCATGAACTTCGTTTTCTGAATGTTGAGCTTTAAGCCAGCTTTTTCACTCTCCTCTTTCACTCTCATCAAGAAACTCTTTAGTTCTTCTTCACTTTCTGCCATAAGGGTCATGTCATCTGCACATCTGGGATTATTGATATTTCTCCTGGTAATCTTAATTCCAGCGTGTGCTTCATCCAACCTGGCATTTCACTTGATGTACTCTGCATAGAAGTTAAATAAGCAGGGTGACAATATACACCCTTCACGTACTCCTTTCCCAATTTGGAACCAGTCTGTTGTTCCATGTCCAGTTCTAACTGCTGCTTCTTGACCTGCATACAGATTTCTCAGGATTCCTATCTCTTTCAGAATTTCCCACAGTTTGTTGTGGTCCACACAGTCAAAGGTTTTGGCATAGTCAATAAAGCAGAAGTAGATGTTTTTTTCTGGAACTCTCTTGCTTTTTTTGATGATACAACAGATGGTGACAATTTGATCTCTGATTCCTCTGCCTCTTCTAAATCCAGCTTGAACATCTGAAAGTTCATGGTTCATGTACTGTAGAAGCCTGGCTTGGAGAACTTTGAGCATTACTTTGCTAGTGTGCGAGATGAGTGCAATTGTGTGGTAGTTTGATCATTCTTTGGCATTGCCTTTCTTTGGGATTGGAATGAAAACGGACTTTTCCAGTCCTGTGGCCACTGCTGAGTTTTCCAAATTTGCTGGCATATTGAGTGCAGCACTTTCACAGCATCATCTTTCAGGATTTGAAATAGCTCAACTGGAATTCCATCACCTCCACCAGCTTTGTAGTGATGCTTCCTAAGGCCCACTTGACTTCATATTCCTGGATGTGACTCTAGGTGAGTGATCACACCACCGTGGTTATCTGGGTCATGAAGATCTTTTTTGTATAGTTCTTCTGTGTATTCTTGCTACCTCTTCTTAATATCTTCTGCTTCTGTTAGGTCCTTGCCTTGTTTCTGTCCTTTATTGTGCCCATCTTTGCAGGATGTGTTCCCGTGGTATCTCTAATTTTCTTGAAGAGATCTCCAGTCTTTCCCATTCTATTGTTGTCCTCTATTTCTTCGCATTGGTCACTGAGGAAGGCTTTCTTATCTCTCCTTGCTATTCTTTGGAATTGTGCATTCAGATGGGTATATCTTTCCTTTTCTCCTTTGCCTTTCATTTCTCTCCTTTTCACAGTTATTTGTAAGGTTTCCTCAGACAACCATTTTGCCTTCTTGCACTTCTTTTTCTTGGGGATGGTTTTGATCATGTCCTCCTGAACAATGTCACGAACCTCCATGCATTGCTCTTCAGGCACTCTGTCTATCACATCTAATCCCTTGAATCTATTTGTCATGTCCATGGTATAATCATAAAGGATTTGATTTAGGTCATACCTGAATGATTGCCAACAAAGGTCCGTCTAGTCAAGGCTATGGTTTTTCCAGTGGTCATGTATGGATGTGAGAGTTGGACTGTGAAGAAAGCTGAGCGCCAAAGAATTGATGCTTTTGAACTGTGGAGTTGGAGAAGACTCTTGAGAGTCCCTTGGACTGCAAGGAGATCCAACCAGTCCATCCTAAAGGAGATCAGTCCTGGGTGTTCATTGGAAGGACTGAGGCTGAGGCTGAAACTCCAATACTTTGGGCACCTTTGCGAAGAGTGACTCATTGGAAAAGACCCTGATGCTGGGAGGGATTAGGGGCAGGAGGAGAAGGGGACGACAGAGAATGAGATGGCTAGATGGCATCACCGACTCGATGGACATGAGTTTGTGTAAGCTCCGGGAGTTGGTGATGGACAGGGAGGCCTGGCGTTCTGCAATTCATGGGGTCACAAAGAGTCAAACACGACTGAATGACTGAACTGAACTGAACTGAATGGTCTAGTGGTTTTCCCCACTTTCTTCAATTTAAGTCTGAATTTGGCAACAAGGAGTTCATGATCTGAGCCACAGTCAACTCCCTGTCTTGTTTTTGCTGACTGTATAGAGCTTCTCCTTCTTGGCTGCAAAGAATATAATCAATCTGATTTTGGTATTGACCATCTGGTGATGTCCATGTGTAGAGTCTTCTCTTGTGTTGTTGGAGAGCTTATTTGCTATGACCAGTGTGTTCTCTTGGCAAAACTCTATTAGCCTTTGCCCTGCTTCTTTTTGTACTCCAAGGCCAAATTTGCTTGTTATTCCAAGTATCTCTTGACTTCCTACTTTTGCATTCCAGTCCCCTGTAATAAAAAGGACATCTTTTTGAGGTGTTAGTTCTAGAAGGTCTTGTAGATCTTCATAGAACCATTCAACTTCAGCTTCTTCAGCATTACTGATCGGGGCATAGACTTGGATTCCCGTGATATTGAATGGTTTGCCTTGGAAATGAACAGAGATCATTCTGTCGTTTTTGCGATTACATTCAAGTACTGCATTTTGGACTCTTTTTTTTTTCACTATGATGGCTACTCCATTTCTTCTAAGGGATTCTTGCCCACAGTGGTAGATATAATGGTCATCTGAGTTAAATTCACCCATTTCAGTCCATTTTAGTTCACTGGTTCCTAAAATGTTGATGTTCACTCTTGCTGTCTCCTGTTTGACCACTTCCAATTTGCATTGATTCATGGACCTAACATTCCATCACTTCATGGGAAATAGATGGGGGAAACAGTGGAAACAGTGGCAGACTTTATTTTTTTGGGCTCCAGAATCACTGCAGATGGTGATTGCAGTCATGAAATTAAAAGACGCTTATACCTTGGAAAGAAAGTTATGACCAACCTGGATAGCATATTTAAAAGCAGAGACATTACTTTGCCAACAAAGGTCCATCTAGTCAAGGCTATGGTTTTTCCAGTAGCCATGTATGGATATGAGAGTTGGACGGTGAAGAAAGCTGAGTGTTGAAGAATTGATACTTTTGAACTGTGGTGTTGGAGAAGACTCTTGAGAGTCCCTTGGACTGCAAGAAGATCCAACCAGTCCATCCTAAAGGAGATCAGTCCTGGGTGATCATTGGAAGGACAGATGTTGAAGCTGAAACTTCAATACTTTGGCCACCTCATGCGAAGAGTTGACTCATTGGAAAAGACCCTAATGCTTGGAAGGATTGGGGGCAGGAGGAGAAGGGGATGACAGAGGATGAGGTGGCTGGATGGCATCACTGACTCGATGGACACAGGTTTGGGTAAACTCCAGGAGTTGGTGATGGACAGGGAGGCCTGGCATGCTGCGATTCATTGGGTTGCAAAGAGTTGGACATGACTGAGTGACTGAACTGAACTGAACATTCCAGGTTCCTATGCAATATTGTTCTTTACAGCATCAGACTTTACTTCCATCACCAGTCACATCCACAACTGGGTGTTGTTTTTGCTTTGGCTCTGTCTCTTCCTTCTTTCTGGAGTTATTTCTTCACTGATCTCCAGTAGCATATTGGGCACCTGCCAACCTGGGGGGTTCATCTTTCAGTATCATATCTTTTTGCGTTTTCGTGTTGTTCATGGGGTTCTCAAGGCAAGAATACTGAAGTGTTTTGCCATTCCCTTCTCCAGTGGGCCATGTTTTGTCAGAACTTTCCACCCTGATCTGTCCATCTTGGGTGGCCCTACATGGCACAACTCATAGTTTCAATGAGCTAGACAGGCTGTGGTCCATGTGATCAGTTTGGTTCATTTTCTGTGATCATGGTTTTCATTCTGTCTGCCTTCTGATGGGTAAGGAAAAGAGGCTTATGGAAGCTTGCTGATGGGAGAGATTGACTGAGGGGGAAACTGGGTCTAGTTCTGATGGGTGGGGCCATGCTCAGTAAATCTTTAATCCAATTTTCTGTTCATGGGCGGGGCTGTGTTCCTTTCCTGTTGTTTGGGCTGAGGCCAAACTATAGTGGAAGCAATGAAGATAATGGGACTTCCTTCAAAAGATCCCATGCAAGCACTGCAGCACTCAGTGCCCCCAACCCTGCAGCAGGCCACCGCCGACCCACGCCTCCGCCAGAGACTCCTGAACACTCACGGGCAGTTTGGATCAGTCTCTTTTGGGGTCACTGCTCCTTTCTCTTAGGTCCTGGTGCACCCAAGGGTCTGTTTGTGCCTTCCAAGAGTCTGTTTCCCCAGTCCTGTGTAAGTTCTGGCAGCTCTCTGGTGGGGTTAATGGCGACCTCTTCCTAGAGGGCTTATGCCATTCCCAGGTCTGCTGCACCCAGAGTCCCTGCTCCTGCGGCAGGCCACTGCTGACCTGTACCTTCGCAGGAGACATTCAAGCACAGCTCTGTCTCTGTGTCTGTGGGGGTCTCTGGGTCCTGCTGCTCACAAGGTTTGTTTGAGCCCTCTAAGCGTCTCTGGCAGGTAAGAGGTTTGATTCTAAATGCAATTTCACCCCTCCTACCATCTTGCTGGGGCTTCTCCTTTGCCCTAGGATGTGAGGTATCTTTTTTTGGTGGGATCCAACATTCTCCAGTCGACAGTTGTTCAGCAGCAAGTTGTAGTTTTGGAGTTCTCGCAGGAGAAGATGAGTGCACATCCTTCTACTCTGCCATTTTCCAGGTTAGCAGCAGACACCACTGCTCTTTAGTCTGATAAATTATCAGCACTCAGATTCAGGGAAAATGGCAACCCACTCCAGTATTCTTGGCCTGAAGAATTCCATGGATGGAGGAGCCTGGTGGGTTACAGTCCATGGGGTCGCAAAGAGTTGGACACGACTGAGCACTAACTAAAGTCTGTTCCATATGCTTGAAGGAAAAACAACTAGTGATCATTATTCTTAAGCCCATACAATCTGGTCCATGGTAAAATGGCCAGAGGGCATGAAAAAGGCTGTTGACTTATTTGAAGGATCAAGAGAAGTCATAAAGATGTTAAGCATCTTGACCTTTAAATTAATTGGTTAGAAATAATATGGTTTAAGGAAGGACATAAAAACTGCTGTAAGTCCCACCTTGAGAGGACTCTTTACCCCCTCTCAGTGTCTGTGTCGAGAGCTTTGTACTTTCCTCCTCTTTAATAAATCCTATTCGCTTACTACTCTGAGTGTTTGCATATTCGTGGGTTCCATTCATTGGCTCCATGGACAAGAACTCGGATTCCCATCTCACTAGTTTGTTGTTGTTGTTTAGCTGCTTAGTCATGTTTGACTCCTTGTGACCACATGGACTGTAGGCAACCAGGCTCCTCTGTCCATGGAATTCTCCAGGCAGGAATATGGCAGTGGTTTGCCATTTCCTTCTCCAGAGGATCTTCCTAACCCAGGGGTTGAAATTGGGTTTCCTGTATTAGCAGGCATATTCTTTACTACAGAACTCCCAGGAAAGCCCACAAACTGAGGTTTGTGGAGCTCAGGGGAAGGTGAATGACAATAAGACAAATGTGAGATCATTCGACCCAGAAGCAACTACACTCTAGGCTTCTTCATGGGACATACGTAGGGGAAATGGTGGCACTGGCATGTTCTGAGATAACTGATCTTCAAGGGGGATCCCTTTCCTTCTGGCTGAAGAATATTTCCTGGACGTCTTTTCGTGCAAGTTGCTGATGGTTGACTCTTGTTTTCCTTCGTCTTCCTTTCACCTTCGTTCCTAAATGAGAGTGGAGACTTGGGCCCTCTGATGTCAAAATGTCACTGAGTGGACGCTCCCACCTGATCAGTTGGAGAGTCAATGGTCTTTTTTTTTTTTTGGCCATGCTGTGTGGCATGCAGGATCCTAGTTCTACCCACCAGGGATGGAACCCATGCCCCCTGCAGTGGAAGTGCAGAGTCTTAACCAATGGACTGCCAGGGAAGTCCCCTATTTTTATAACTTTTTAGCTTCTGATGAGTAATGTAGCTCATTCATTTACTCTTCCAGATTTTCTCATTCATTGTTAGTATAATCCTCTTAAGTTTTAAACCTCTGTAGATACTGCCTCCATAAGTTGGGGCTGCTTTGACAAAATACTACAGACTTTGTTTTGTAAATCACATCTCAGCTCCCAGCCACCCTGATACCTGCCTACTTGTTCTACTGATTACTCACAGGAGAGCTGGGAGTCTCACTCTGAGTACACACATTTCTTGCCCTTTATCATCAACTTTCCTTTAATGGTTTTCTGGCCATTTAACAGATGTATACAAACTTAGAATTCTGCACCTTCTTGCAACTACTAATTGTAACTTTTATCACTTCAAAGTAAACCTCTTTATTGCAATGAATGCTTAATGCTTTATATTCTCTCATCTGTTGGTAATAAGTATATATGAGATGTCTTTTCATTGGTGAGTTCATGGTTTACCATGTTCCATGTGGTCTTATGGTTTAGGTGTGTTTCTGAGAATTGCATATATTAGATGTGAAACTAGTCAGATAAGCTTTGTCCTATGACTTGAACATGAAATCCATTGAAAATAAAATCACAGTGATACATTTGAGTTTAAGTTTACCATATTATACAAGTTTTATGACCCATCTCGGATGAATCTTTATTCCTTTCTTCTCTTTTCTTTTTTTCCTTTTTTTATGCCATCTTTCTTGGTCCTTTTGAATCTATTTTTTCATTGGATTTCCCCTCTTTATTCATTTGGAAGTTGAAATCCTCCATTGACAGAGTGATTACCCCTAAAACATGG
This sequence comes from Cervus canadensis, assembly GCF_019320065.1. Taxonomy (NCBI): domain Eukaryota; kingdom Metazoa; phylum Chordata; class Mammalia; order Artiodactyla; family Cervidae; genus Cervus; species Cervus canadensis. The sequence goes on along the minus strand of NC_057397.1, from coordinate 9,448,715 downwards.
GAAATCCAAAGTCTAACGTCTCCACAGACACCTAAGCACTCAATACACTGACTTTGATTTACCTTGCTCAAGGTTCACCTTTTATTCATGAATTCTAATTCTCTAAATACATTTAAATTTCCCACAAGACATGCTCATTAATTGTCTTACAGAATTCAGATTCACCAAACATTTAACATGATTTCCTCATTCCTGGCAGCATAACTGACCTTCCAAGTGGGATCCCTTTCCTTCTGGCTGAAGAATACTTCCTGGATGTCTTTTCGTGCAAGTTGCTGATGGTCAACTTTCCCTTGTCTTCCTTTCACCTTCATTCCTAAATGATATTTTTGCTGCATGTAGATTCTAAGGTTGTGTCATTTTTTTCCTTCTGGCTTCCACAGCTGCTGTCAAGAAGTCAGGTGTCAATCCCAGTGTCACTCCTTAGAAGGTGGCCTGTCTTTCTCTAGCCAATGACAAGACTTCCTTTTTGTCTTCAGTTTTCTACATCCTCATGAGTCTGTGTGGAGATTCATTTCTTTATCCTGTTTGTAATCTATAGGGCTGCTTGATCTTGAATAGGATATATTTTGTCAGTTCTGAAAATGTCTAAACTATTATCAACTCAGTATTTGTACTCACAAATACTGGGCGTCTCACAAGTATCTGGGTATCTGCCTTGCTGCTTGGCATATTTCTTACCCTCTCTTCCACATTTTTCACTCTTTCTATTGTGGAGGCTCAGCTGGGGTGCCAAACAGACAAGTTACAACAGATTTTTTACAGACCCCTCTGCTCCCTACTCAGGAGTGCAAGCAGCTGGACCACACCAGCAGGGAAGGCTGATTCTTCCAAACGGATGTCCGAGCATTCGGGAGGAGAAATACTTTCTGGCAGGCAAAGAAACAATAGGAAATGATCCACTTGTACATTCTTAAACTGCAGACTGCGTGAGTTAGAAGGTTGTGAATTCCAGGACTTCCCTGGCAGTCCAGTGGTTAAGACTCCACGCTTCCAATGTTGGAGGCATGGGTTGGGTCCCTGGTCAGGGAGCTAAGATCCCAAACGCCACCATTCATAGCCAAAAAAAAAAAAAGGTCGCAAATTCAAACAAGTGGGACATACCCAACACTTCCTCAGATACAATAGAAAAGAAAACATCAGAGTTCATTTCATGAAGTAAGGGGGATTACTGCTTTGCGGAGCCCTCATTTCAGTTACATGGAGATGTATTCACATAGTCTGTGCACATGTGTGCTCTGGGTTGCCATGCAAAATACAGTTTTTTTTATTCTGGGCCAGGGTAGAAATTATTTTTAAAGATTGAAAAATATTATGCCACTTGTCTCTCTATCCCTGGCAAGATCCCATTTAACACCCCTATTATTTGATCCTGCTACATTTGTTTTAGCCATCACTAGGATGTTGGACAGGCTCTTTCCACGTGAGACATCTGAACATTGCGGCTGTAAGCAGAGTCACTCCACTCACAGTTGACCTGCTGGCCTGACCCCTCAGGGTCCGTGGCCCTGTGCTGTGCCCCCAGTGACCAGCAGAGCAGTTAGGTTTCTGCAGGCCTGAGCCGTGAAGAAGCTGCCGTGTCGTGTTCCTGGTTCTTCCTTGCTCCCATCCCAGCTCTGCCCTCTTCTCACCACTTATCAAGAGGTGTCCTCCATCCCATGTGGGCCTGGGCCAGCAGGCTGGGGGCCTGGAGTCACAGGAGGGCAGATAGGGAACCATGGACCAACACTGCCCACCTTGGTTCAGGCACGAGGACAGCCACTTACACGAGCTGTGTCACAATGAGAGGTCCTGATGAGGAGCAAGGTGTTGTCACCAAACACTACCCAGGAGAATTCAGGAGGGGCCAAAACAGGGGAGACGGCCAACCTCCTAGAGTCCTTCGTCCTGGTGTCCACCTTGGCTGAGAGACACACGTGCCACCAGGAAGGGTCCTAGCACATCAAGTATGGGCCAAGCAGGCTGCCAGCCAGAAACAGCTCAGGAAGTAACGCCATCAGACTGCGAGCCATGTGGCAGAGCAGCGCCCCTGGGCTCCCTGAGATGGCTGCCCTCCCTCCCTGGCGTCCCTTCCCAGGAAACTCTCCTGCTTTGTCAGCACGTGACTCTATAGACGATTCATTTCTGAGTGTTTGACAAGAGCTCATTCTTGAGCACTAGCAGGGGCCCCTCTTCCAGCAATGTGGGTGACGCTGAGAGCTGAGAAGAAGGGGGCACAGCGCCCCCTAGCCTGGGCCACAGGCACTCAGAAGTGCCCTGGGAGCAAGACGGGAAGGAAGGGGGCAGGTCACAACCGCTAAAAGAACGACAGAGCCCTTGAGGATACAACAAAAACTGGTCAGAACCTACTGGCCCAAGATAGTGGAAGATTCAGCCTCCAGTGGACTTGAGCCTCATTTAAAGCTCCTTCCTTCAGCTAATTGACACCCCTACAGGCGCCAGACAGTTCCAAGGCTGACCATTAAGGCCAAAAAGTGGGTGGCGGCCCAGGTATTGGAAATCCCCACCCCTTCGCCAAAGTAGCAGGAATACTCCTCCCACTAGCTAGCCTATGAAATTACCCAGCCCCTTAAGAACTAACTACCCCCACAACCGCGGGCCCACTCTAACTTTCTGAGTTAGCCCACACTCCGTGTTCTCTGTGAGTAAATCTGCTTCCACTCCACTTCAGCTCACTCTTGAATTCTTTCCTGTGTGAAGCCAAGGACCTTCACTCAGGACCCCGAATCAGGGACCCACCCAAGACCTGGCATATAATCATCCTCTTGTGTCCCCTTGTCTTGTAACAAGAGGAGGCCAGACGCTGGGCAGGACAGTCCGCCTCCTGCTGCCAGCGGGTTCAGGGCTCCCTGGGAGGGGCAGGCGACAGGGCGGGGCCGGACCGGAAGGAGCTGAGTTTGGCTGCAGGGAAACGCAGGCATCACACGGGTTCCCGAGCGCTGAGACTGGGGAGTCCCGACTCCCGACCAGAGTGTGCCTGGACTGGACAGCGCTGCGCCTGGGCAGATGCCAGGGGGAGAGACAGTCCTGAGCAGAGCCCGAGAGATGCCGTCCTTTCCCCTCCTCTCCCCTTCCGCTCCCGGGGGTCCCCTGCCCCTCCCTTCCCTACCTGCCCTTTCTCGGGCTGTGGGAAATGGAAACTCAGAGCCCTGGGCTCCTCCTCCCGCCCCTCCCCCGCCCAGCCCCACCTCCGCTCTTCCCTCCGCTCCTACAGCCTCCCTCGGTAGCCTCCCTCCGCTCCTGCAGAGTCTGGGCCTCCTAGCCTTCCCTAACACGGGGGAGGAGCAGCAGGAGCCGAAAGGACCACCAGCCGCCCCCAGGAGGTCCAGCTGCCTCTGAACCCAGTCCTCAAGGGACTCTGCCCTCAAACTCCGAGCAGAGGAAATGCTGGTCTTCGGAGGGTCACAGACGCAGAAGGGCAGTGGCTTCAACCCTCTGAGCTGTTTTGTTTTTTTTTTCCAAACCTATTTATTTTTAACTGAAGGAAAATTGCTTCACAATATTGTGCTGGCCTCTACCATACATCAAGGTGAGTCAGCCATAGGTATACATGTGTCCCCTCCCTTTCTTACCTCCCTCCCACCTCCCAGCCATTCCCACCCCATTGAGTTACAGAGCCCCAATTTGAGTTCTCTGAGTCATAGCAAATCCCCGTTGGTTACCTATGTTACACAAGGGAGTGTCTATGCTTCCGTGTCTCTCCATTCGCCCTGCCAGCCCGCGCCCACAAGTCTGTCCTCATGTCTGTGTCTGCGTTGTTGCCTTATAAATGGGTACTTAAGTATTATCTTTCTAGATTCCATGTATGTTAATATACCATATTGGTTTTTCTTTCTGACTTACTTTACACAGTATAATAGCTCTAGGTTCATCCTCCTCATTAGAACTGACTCAAATGTGTTCCTTTTCATGGCGAATACTATTCCATTATATATATGTACCAGTTTTTTTATCTGTTCATCTGATGATGGACATCTAGGTTGCTTCCATGTCCTAGCTATTGTAAATAGTGCTGCAGTGAACTTTGGGGTACATGTGACTTTTTCAATCTTGGTTTCCTCAGGGTATATGACAAGTAGTGGAATTGCTGGGTCATATGGTAGTTCTACCTCCCAGTTTCTTGAGGAATCTCCATACTGTCTTGGAGTGGCTGTATCAATTAACATTCCCACCAACAGTCCAAAATATACAAGCAGCTCATACAACTGAATACCAGAATAACAACCCCATCAAAAAGTGAGAAAAAAGGCCAAAACAGACATTTCTCTAAAGAAGACGTACAGGTGGCTAATACACACATGAAAAGATATTCAACATTGCCCATTATTAGAGAAATACAAATCAAAACGACAATGATATCACCTGACACTGGTCAGAATGATCATCATCAAAAAATCCACAAACGATAAATGCTGGAGAGGGTGTGGAGAAAAGGGAGCCCTCGTGCGCTGTTGGTGAGCTGTTTTTTTCATGTGTGAAAACTGGAGGCAGCTCTCAGGCTACCAGGACACCTTAATGCTCAGAGCCTGAAGCCTGTGCTGCCAGGACCCTGGGGGTTGGAGGGGTCTGCTCTTGTCTTTCAATAAAGCTGTTGGCCTAATTGGAAAAAAAAAAAAATCTGGAGGTAGCCACACCCATCTTTTCCCAGGGACAGTTCCAAAAAGCAAATTTAATCACTTTGTAACTGAGCAGTACTCTAGTTACATGCCAGCCTCAATTCCCTTATTTTCAGTTTACATCTGACAAAGACTCCCTCCTGGCCCAAACTCACACCAGGCTCCTCTGAGCCGCTTCTCAACTGGGCCTTGATATTGACCCCAGTCCTGTCTTCAGTCTCTGTCACCTCATTTTAGCAAAGAATCCACAGCATCAGTTTAGTGAGACTCCTCCCACCCTTGACATCTGATCAAGTTCCACTTTCCATGTCTAAGTACTCATGCTGTCATTGGCAAGAACATCCCCACCCTTGATGTTTCTGCTCAGGAAGCTCCCATCCTCTGACCCCTCACTCTATATATAGTTGGATATAAATCCCCAGCCATCTCTACTATATTAGGAGTTGAGGTCTAGCTCTTGAATAGTCTTTCTCGCCAGTTAAACAGCTGTCAGACTACTTTGTAACAGTCTGGGGCCATGACTTGAAAGAATCCATTGCATCACTGGACCCCAACCCCATGTGTGCACCTGGGGAGACTTTGCCTCACTCCTGGCTGGCTGATGGGGGTGGGAGGGGTCCAAGAGTGACTCCATATAGATGGAGAGTTGGTGTTGTGGATGATGGGCTATCAAAACTGGGTGGGGACAAAGTCTGATTCTCAGGATTCTCTTGAGGCTGGGATAGATCCAAGGTTTTCTTTGAAAGGTAGGGCATTAATTTTCTAGGGACACCATAACAAAATACCACACCCAGGCTGGGTGGCTTAAATAACAGTTTATTTTCTCATCGTCCTGGAGCCTGGGAGTCCAAGATCAAGGTGTTCGGTTTAGTTCAGTTCAGTCGCTCAGTCGTGTCCGACTCTTTGCGACCCCATGAATCACAGCACGCCAGGCCTCCCTGTCCATCACCAACTCCTGGAGTTTACTCAAACTCATGTCCATCGAATCGGTGATGCCATCCAGCCATCTCATCTTCTGTCTTCCCCGTCTCCTCCTGCCCCCAATCCCTCCCAGCATCAGGGTCTCTTCCAATGAGTCAACTCTTCGCAAAGGTGGCCAAAGTATTGGAGTTTCAGCTTCAGCCTCAGTCCTTCCAATGAGCACCCAGGACTTATCTCCTTCAGGATGGACTAGTTGGATCTCCTTGCAGTCTAACGGACTCTCGAGTCTTCTCCAACACCACAGTTCAAAAGCATCAAGTCTTCAGCGCTCAGCTTTCTTCACAGTCCAACTCTCACATCCATACATGACCACTGGAAAAACCATAGCCTTGACTAGATGGACCTTTGTTGGCAATGTAATATCTGCTTTTTAATATGCTGTCTAGGTTGGTCATAACTTTTCTTCCAAGGAGTAAGAGTCTTTTAATTTCATGGCTGCAGTCACCATCTGCAGTGATTTTGGAGCCCCCCCAAAATAAAGTCTGACATTGTTTCCATTGTTTCCCCATCTATTTCCCATGAAGTGATGGGACCAGATGCCATGATCTTAGTTTTCTGAATGTTGAGCTTTAAGCCAACTTTTTCATTCTCCTCTTTCACTTTCATCAAGAAACTTTTTAGTTCCTCTTCACTTTCTGCCATAAGGGTGGTGTCATCTGCATATCTGAGGTTATTGATATTTCTCCCGGCAATCTTGATTCCAGCTTGTGCTTCTTCCAGCCCAGTGTTTCTCGTGATGTGCTCTGCATATAAGTTAAACAAGCAGGGTGACAATATACAGCAGGTTATTTTCCGCTGATGCTTCTCTCCTCGGCCAGCAGATGGCCATGCTCTTCATGTGGTCATCCTTCTGTGCCCAAGCACCTCTGGTATCTCTATGTCCTTCCACACCGCCCCTTCTTAGGAGGACATCATTCTGATTGGATTAGGATCCATCCATATGACCTCATTTAACCTCGAATACTTCTTTAAGGACCCTCTCTCCACATAGTCACATTATGAGGTACTGAAGGTTAGGTACTTATGAATTGAGGGCAACATTGGTTGGACCATGGGAAATCCTCACTGGCATCTCATTTGGTTTGATTCGGTTCTTTGTTATTTAGGTTGTTCTTTGTTTGTAGACACGTTGCTGGAATTGTCTTCCCTGGTGCTGTACCTTCACACCTCTCTTCTCCATCGTAATTCTCACTCTTTTGTCTTCCTCTGCAGATTCCCACTGGCTACATGGTTGGCCATTATGGTGCCAAACCAGTCAACTGCCCTCCTGTTAACAAATCCTTCATTAGTAAAAACCTTAACTTTTACTAAGAATGGTTTGAAACCTCAGTGTCCTCATTGGGAAACACAAGGTCTCCCACGGAGCTCATCCAAGTCTTCTCCCTTCCCATCACCTCCTTTCCTTTTTCCCTTCCCTCAGGCTCCTTGAAACCTGATAAATCGCTCTTCAAACCCTAACCTCCTTTATCCCTTTCTTCACCTGTTGGACCTTTCCCTTCCCACTCCAGCCCTTAGTTCCTTACAGTCTCTCAAATTTTAGGCTGCCTGTCTCCAGTGAGGGCTCTCAAGGAACCAGGGGCCCTAAAAGCAACCCCCTCCAGCTGAGGAGGTGAAACAGAGTGAGTGCTTTATCCCCTTGGAGGGGCTCTGGGGGCATCCAGAAGCTGCCTGGGATCTCCCTCAGCACCTTGACCAAAATATGGCCCATAGCCCGTTAAGACTACACACTACGCAAAAGAAAATCTTGAAAGTCTCTTCCACAAGCATTGGTGGGAAGCTCTAATCCTCATGGGAAGCAGGTGGTCTCATCTCAGATGGTCTCATCTTCCAGAAACACAATTCATGTAAAAAATAGAAAGTAGTGACAAGAGCCACTGCTTTTTATAACCAGTGAAGCCTGCATCCCTGTGTTTATGCCTGATTCATAGCTAGGATTTCAGAATAAAAGCTCAAAGATTCTATTTGTATCTTCCTGCATGCTTTGGTGTGTAGCATGCTACATATAGAGACTTCCCTGGTGGCTCAGAGAGTAGAGAACCTGCCTGCGGCACAGGAGACTGTGGTTTGATCCCTGGGTGTATATGGTATTTCCATACTTCCAAACGATATTATTTATTAAATCACTTTGTTAATTAATTTATAAAACTCCATAAAGAAGCTTGTTCTAGTACAGTTGACTTAGACATAAATAAGTATCAATACTTCGTAGTAGTAGTAGTGTTAGTCGCTCAATTGTGTCCGACTCTTTGCGACCCCATGGACTGTGGCCCGCCAGGTTCCTCTGTCCATGGGATTCTCCAGGCAAGAATACTGGAATGGATTGCCATTCCCTTCTTCAGAGGATCTTTCCGGCCCAGGGGTTGAACCTGGGTCTCCCGCATTGCAGGCAGATTCTTTACCATCTGAGCTACAGGGAAGATCCAGTCAATACTTACATAAATGAAATATTCCTAAATCTCATAAATATAGAAACTAACCCAAATGCTGTTTGAATTCATGTGATTTAAATAAATCTTTGGTAAATAAGACAAGTTGGTTTAATTGAAAAAGAAAAAATAGCTGTGTCATCCGAGTTATCAGCATTAAGGTTCACATGAGCATACATTTTTATTCTATTTAGATTTGCTAGTCAAATAAGCTAATGTTGAGGAAGGCATGGCAACACATTCCAGTATTCTTGCTTGGAGAATCCGCATGGACAGAGGAGCCTGGCTGGCTAAAGTCCGTGGGGTTGCAAAAAGTTGGACACAACTGAGCGACTAAGCACAGCACAGCACAGCACAAGCCAGTGTTGTACCTACTAGACGTTTAAGATGACAAAAATCATACATTCAACAAATGGACAAAGTAAAGATGCACTGAAAATGAATTACTTGGGCTTCCCTGGTGGCTCAGTGGTAAAGAATCTGCTCGCCAATGCAGGAACATGGGTTCGATTCCTGGTCTGGGAAGATCCCACACACCATGGAGCAACTAAGCCTGTGAGCCGCAACTATTGAGCCCATGAGCAAAAACTACTGCAGTCCATGTGCCTAGAGCCTCTGCTCCACAATGAGAGAAGCCACCGCCGTGAGAAGCCTGCACACTGCGGCTAGAGTAGCCCCACCAGGGAAAAACCCATGCAGCAACAAAGGCCCAGCACAGCCAAAAATAAATAAAATTAGTTTTTAAAAATGAATTTCTTGCTGTCCATTAGTTCATGTATATCAAATGCAGCAGTAAAACAAAAAGTATATATTTTACATTTAACTTTTTTCTGTTTTGGAGATTTTGGAGGTACTTGTCTAACATGCACGTGCTGTAAAAATGGTTAACAGGAAAATAAACTGAGTTGATGGTGAGCTTAGTTTAATGTCTTATGATATTTTCATGATTACTTCAATTATATTTGTCAATACCACATGTATTAAGTTGATGTAAATAAAATAAAATTTTATGAATGAACTTTTTCAACAATTCATTTTATGAATTAACTTTTTAAAAATTATGTTTTATAGAATGTCTGCTTGAAAAAGTTTCCAAAACTTTTTTGGCACTTTGGAATTTTAGACTCATGCTGAATTAAGTAATAGATATTCATTACGTACTCAGATTATTTTTAAGTAGAAACTGCTGAAATATTAAGGCCTAAGCATAAGTTTGCTTTTGTATACTTTGACTTCTTGCTTTTAAATACTACAGAAGTTACATATATATATATATATTTTATTGTTAATAAATAATTTTTGCTTCATTGAATAATTGCACTGTGAAGAAGCATAGACCTATAAAAGTTGTGAGATGGTATGTATGGTCATGAAATTTGCTATCCTGCTACGGAAGACTAGTATATGATGGCCAGCTCACAATTGTCTACTCCCTAATTTTCTCTGTACAATAAAAGTTACGAGGTTAAAAATAATGATCAATATATATAAATGAAACTATTAGAAACAATAAGGATGAAAGGAATTAATTTCTTATACAATGTATGCATGGAAAGTAGGATGGACTTTGATAAGGAAAAGTACACAAGGAAAGTAAGATGCTTTAAGAGAAAGTAAAAAGCAACGTGCCCCACAGTAAAAGTCTAATTGTTCCAGACAGAGGAGGAAAATGTAAGACAAAACCTGGGTGAGTGCTGAACATGTCAGGTTTGTAGAAAAGAAATTGTATAGATGTAAATATAGATAGGTTTAAATTTTCTTTTAACTGTAAGTAAGTTTGAACAGACTGTTACAAAACAGAATTCTATGCACAGTTGTCTGTGTAGAACAAAAGATATCTTATGTTGCATAGTCAAGGCTGGCTAGTAAGGATGGATGGGTTTATTTATAACATTTGAAGTGAACTTTTGTATCAGTAATACACTAATGTAAAACTAGAAGTTGGTTTTTCCTGTGTTAAAAAGATGACATCTTCTCAGTTTATTTATTTATTGGTTTGTAAAAGAACATTCTTTACCATCTGAGGAATCTGTAATCCACCCAGGAAACAAAAATTCTGTGTTTTATCAGTATAATTTTCTGTGCTGGATGTTGACTTTTATCAGTTCAGTTCAGTTCAGTTGCTCAGTTGTGTCCGACTCTTTGCAACCCCCCGGACTGCAGCACGCCAGGCTTCCCGGTCCATCACCAACTCCTGGAGTTTACTCAAACTCATGTCCATTGAGTCAGTGATGCCATCCAGCCATCTCATCCTCTGTCGTCCCCTTCTCCTCCCACCTTCAATATTTCCCAGCATCAGGGTCTTTTCAAATGAGTCAGCTCTTCACATCAGGTGGCCAAAGTATTGGAGTTTCAGCTTCAACATCAGTCCTTCCAATGAATATTCAGGACTGATTTCCTTTAGGATGGACTGGTTGGATCGCCTTGCAGTCCGAGGGACTCTCAAGAGTCTTCTCCAACACCACAGTTCAAAAGCATCAATAATTCTGCGCTCAGCTTTCTTTATAGTCCAACTCTCACATCCATACATGACTACTGGAAAAACCACAACTTTGACTAGATGGACCTTTGCTGGTAAAGTAATGTCTCTGCTTTTTAATATGCTGTCTAGGTTGGTCATAACTTTTCTTCCAAGGAGCTATTATTTTCATGGCTGCAGTCACCATCTGCAGTGATTTTGGAGCCCCCCAAAATAAAGTTTGCCACTGTTTGCATTGTTTCCCCATCTATTTGCCATGAAGTGATGGGACCAGATGCCATGATCTTAGTTTTCTGACCTTATCATATTCTTCACTATTTAAGAGAATGAAGTCTCATTTTAAGAGCTAGGTTTTTTTTTCTTTCTTTTTTAAAATTGGAGTATAGTTCCTTTATACTATTGAGTTTGTTTCTGCTGTACAAAGAAGTGAATCAGTCATATCTATACATATAGCTCCCTCTTGGACCTCCCTCCACCCTGCCCCATCCCACCTACCCAGGTCACCACAGAGTGCCGAGCTGAGCTCCCAGTGCTATACAGCAGGTTCTCACTGACTGTTTCACACATGGGAGGTTTTTTTCTTTACATTTGTGTTACTTCCTATAAATAAATTTGTGAAGTGTTGAGTAGTCACTTTGTTTAAACAGGTAACTAAGTATTGTTTCACAGAGACTCGTGAGCCTAGTTAGTCAAGTGTTCAAACATTTTGACATTTTTAATAACGTTGCCTTTTCAAATTGAATCATAAAGAAATCCTGTGGCTCTCAAACAGACATTGCAGTTTCTCAGAAAAATCAGAGTGAGTTGATCCTTTCACATCATAAAAAGAGAAATGCCAAAAATAATGAGATTTATTTGATATGTTAAGTTGCATGAAAGCATTGTCAAATAAAAAGAGATACTTAACCTACCCTAGGTTATATCTGTATGGATAAAATGTTATTAACATAAATAATTTAGAAATTGTCTGATATTCCTAGAAACTTGCCAGGAAATTACTTACCTGTCTGTTACATGCCCCAGTACTTCTTTGCCTATTAGACAACTACAATACAATCTTATCAGTCATAATTCCTGTTATTATTTTTAAAGGTTTTATGCCACAAAAATAACTACATTTTCCTGTCATTTGTGTCAGTTTTTGTAATGCACTCTCATCAGACCTCCAATATCCATTCTAAGTCTTTATCCTCCATTGATAGTTTTTATTTCACTTTATTCTTTCCTGAAAGCATTTTTAATCAACTACAGGCCAAAGTGCTTTGTCCTCAATAAAAACGATGGCATCAGAAATCTGTGGAAAGGACTCTGACAGTTGCACTGGGTAGTCATCTGAAGGCATCACTTGCCTAATGGAGACGGTACCATGTGGCTGAGTGGAGCTCTCCAGAATTCTTGTGGAGAAGCAGATGGGTTTATAAAATGTCTAAGGCAAGAGCAAACAGAGCAAAAACTCCGATATGAGGACTTCCCTGAGGGTCCAGTGGCTAAGACTCCGAGCTCCCAATGCAGGGAGCACAGGTTCGATCCCTGACCAAGGAACTAGATCCCACATGCCACAATTAAGAGTTCAAATGCCAAAGCTAAAGATCCTACATGCCCCAACTAAGATCCGGCACAACCAAATAAATAAATAAATAAATATATATATATATATTAAAAATTATGACATGGGACAGAGTGGAAAAACAAAAATGATTATGGTTTTGTTTCTAGACATAAGGAAGAACTTTTATATTTCCTCTTTATTTGTGTCTTGTAACAATTTGGTAGACTGTACTTATATAAACAGAAATGAAACGTTTATTGTTTTATTCCTGCCTGGTCTTCCCAGACTGCAAAAACTCCTGTCAGATATTCTTATTTTCATGGCAAGATAATTATTTACATAGGTTCAATAAGAGTCTATCCTCTTTGTAACAGGACATAATTGGAAACATTGGTTACAGAACAAGTCAAGACACTGACTGGAATGTCATATGAAATAATGTGCTCAGATTCACATGTGACCAATTTGAAGGAACTGAGATTGACTTTGGGCTTCCCGGGTGGCTCAGACAGTAAAGAATCGCCTGCAGTGAAGGAGACCTGGGTTCAATCCCCAGGTTGAGAGGATCCCCTGGAGGAGGGCATGGCAACTCACCCCAGTATTCTTGCTGGGGAACCCCCATGGACACAGAAGCCTGGCAGACTACAGTCCATGGGTTTGCAAAGAGTTGGACATGATTGAGTGACTAAGCACACACACAAGGTTGACTTTATGGACCAATGCTCATGAAGCCCTCTTGGGAGAACCTGCCTGGTCCCCAGCTCACAGAGTTGGAGGGGAGATCACTTCCTGGGAGGCCGAGGAAGCAGGATATTCTGGGGTTCTCAAAGAAGGATTCACCCAGCTATACAGGTACTGCAGGCAAATTCTGGTGTCAGGTTTTTTTTTTTTCTATTTAAAAAAAATATGTATTCTATCTATTTTTATTTGGATGAGCCGGATCTTAGCTGCAGCATGTGGGATCTTTGATCTTCATTGCAGCACACGGGATTTTTAGTTGTGGCCAGGGATTGAACCTGGGTCCCCTGCACTGGGAGTGCGAAATCTTAGTCACTGGACCATCAGATACATCCCCTGACATCAAGTTCTTTGCTTAGCTTCCTAGCCTCAAGAGGTTTTTAAAAGTTCAATTTGAGATCCCATGTGGAAGGTTCCAGCAAAGCAAACCCCAACAGGCCCATGTGACCAGTTACCATTTTTGCTGTACTTATGTGAACAATCAGGCCAAATCTAACAAGAGCAGACTCTTTTGTAAATGAGAATAATCTAACTTTGATTATCTTTGATTGAGAAGGGGAGTGACTTGGAGAATTTCACATTTCAATGTAGAACTATATCACACACTGTGGGTTATCAGATTCTGGTCCTGCTCACTGTCTTTGAGGCTTTGAAAGTTACCTGCTACCTGGATGGAATTCTGCCAAGTTTGTCAGACCCTACCAGTCTTGATTTTTCTAGTTTCCTTCAATATCTGGGTACAGTTCTTCAAACATTTCCAATTTTTCTCCCCCTCTCATCTCTGAGAACTAAAAGCTGACTGCCCAGATCCTTACTAAGACTCTAGATTGTCTTGGAGTTAAACTTTTCCCTCAAAATCTAGCAAAGCCTTGTGAAGGAGGTCAGACAGCTAAATGCCAAGAGCTCAGCACCGCAGCCAGTCACGGATGGGCACCTTTCATCCTTAGCTTCTGCTAGGTGGACCTCTGGGAATGCACCACATATTCTGCCTTCCACTCCAGGAAAACCCTGGGACTGCGGGCAATTCTACCAAAACCTCTCTGATGTTTCTGCCACCACCAAAAGCATTCAAACTGCAAACAAGTAAATCTGCCAGTTTGCCACTGGCATGCTTATCCCACCATCTAAAGAGAGTTGGAGCCCAGCATCTAGAAATCGTCTCTACAAGTGTCCCCTGGAACTGGGTTTATAGTCTGCTCAAATCATCAGCCTTTTTTTTTTTCCTTTTATTTTCATAGAGATCCTCCTCATTAAATACCTGATGGCTCATGCCACCCATCATATATTCCCTACTAAAAGTCTCAACATGCCAGTCTTAGCTGATCCTTAATAAACAAAAGATCATTGAATGGGAAATGGGTACACAGTGTTCAGAGGAAAGAAAAATGTCTCTTCTTCTTTGAACAAGAGGAGGATCTCACAAAGACTCCGTCCTTGACCAAATTCTAGACCAGGCCTCACTCTGACCCTAGTCTTGTCTTTGGCCTGTCAAGTCGTTTTACCAAAGGATCATGGTAAGCTCATTTAGCAAGAATCCCCCTACCCTCAGAATCTTAGTAATTTTCCATCTACTGACCCCTCACCCAGCTCATTGACTATAAATCTCCAGTTCCCTTTGCTACATTTGAAGCTGAATTCCATCTCTTAACCCTTATTGCAATAGTCTTAAATAAAATCTTCCTTGCCATTTTAACAAGCATCAGAATAATTTTTCTTTAACACATCTACCATAATGCAATATAGCATTATACTGGTATTGCTGTAAAATTATAATATGAATATTGATAGTCAAATGTATTAGGAAACTGAAGTAAAGGCTTCCTAGCCCTACCCCTCCTGCCTTCACCAAATGTTGCTCTGTCTATTATGCCCTCACAAGTATGTTCTTTTTGCCATAAGAGATCCATGGTCAAAGATAAGGTAGCCTGTGATACAGGAAAGAATATATCTGGTCTCTGGCTCCAGTTCCAGGCACAGAGCTTCAAAAACCTTTGAAATTTCTGAGTGATAGGAGTGCCTTGTTATTCATAATGAACTCTTTTCAATCATGCCTGAGTTTGTGCTAATGTGATGACTTATGGTGGGCCCTTAGATAGTTTCAAGCAAGTGGCTGGCCACCGCAGGAAGGCAAAGCACATGGTTAAAGGGTCACAGCTTTTAACCAGATTCCTGACCTCTGGGGAGAGAAGATGGACCAGAAACTGAGCTCAATTGTATGACAACGAGTTAATCAATCATGTGTGTGCAACAAAACCTCAATAAAATCTCCAGTTTTATTGAGGTTGTAGTTGGGAGACCTTCCTGGTTGTTGAACCCACTGATGTGCTGGGAAAGTGATGTTTCTGCTCTCAAGGTGAGAACTTTGTCCTGTATATCTTCTCCCAGGTCTACAGCAGACCCGGGAGGCACAGCATGTGGCATTAGTCTTTTTAGTCCTGTAAGGAGATTGCCATTAGCCCCACCATAGAGCCACTGGGCAGACAACCCACAAACTGGAGAACAATTATACCAGAGAAGTTCTCAGACTGTTACAAAAGTACGAGGGCCCTCAACAGATTCTCCACCTGGGGATCCAGCAAAGGGACTGAAAACCCCCAGGGAATTTGACTTTGGAGGCCAGTGGGATTTGATTACAGAACTTCCACAGGACTGGAGAAACAGATTCTTGGAGGGCACAAACAAAACCTCATGTGCACCAGGATCCAGGAGAAAGGAGCAGTGACCCCACAACAGACTGAGCCAGACATGCCTGTGAGTGTCCAAGAGTCTCTGGCAGAGGCATGGGTAGACAGTAGCCTGCTGTGGGGTCAGGGGCACTAAATACAACAGTGCTGGCCTAAGTCCTTTTGAAGGAGGTTGCCATTACCACCATTACCCTACCGTAGTTTGGCCTCAGGGCAAACAACAGGGAGGGAACACAGCCCTGCCCATCAACAGAAAATTGGATTAAAGATTTACAGAGCATGGCCCTGCCCAACAGAACAAGACCCAGATTACCCCAGAGCCAGCCTTCCCATCAGGGAGCATCCATAAGCCTCTTATCCTTATCCATCGGAGGGAACACAGAATGAAAACCACAATCACAGAAAACTAACCAAACTGATCACACAGATCACAGCCTTGTCTAACTCAATGAAACTATGAGCCATGCTGTATAAGGCCACCCAAGAAGGATGGGTCATGGAGAGTTCTGAAAAAACATGGTCTAGTGGAGGAAGGAATGCAAATAGCTTCAGTATTCTTGCCTTGTGAACTCCATAAACAATATGAAAAGGCAAAGATATGACACTGAAAGATGAACTCCCCAGGTCAGTAGGTGCCCAATATGCTACTAGAAAAGAGTGGAGAAATAGCTCCAGAAAGAATGAAGAGATGGAACCAAAGCAAAAACAATGCCCAGTTGTGGATGTGACTGGTGATGGAAGTAAAGTCTGATGCTGTGAAGAACAATACTGCATAGGAATCTAGAATATTAGGTCCATGAATCAAGGTAAATTGGAAGTGGTCCGAGAGATGGAGATGGCAAGAGTGAACATCAACATTTCAGGAATCAGTGAACTAAAATGGACCGGAATGGCAAATTTAATTCAGATGACCGTTATATCTACTACTGTGGGCAAGAATTCTTTGGAACAAATGGAGTAAGCCTTATGGTCAACAAAAGATTCCAAAATGCAGTACTGGGGTGCAATCACAAAAACAGCTGAATGATCTTGGTTCATTTCCAAGGCAAACAAATTATTTAATATCACAGTAATCCAAGTCTATGCCCCAACCACTAATGCTGAAGAAGATGAAGTTGAACAGTTCTATGATGACCTACAAGACCTTTTAGAACTAACATCAAAAAAAGATGTCCTTTTCATCATAGGGGAATGAAATGCAAAGTAGGAAATCAAGAGAAAAGACCCTGATGCTGGGAAAGATTGAAGGTGGGAGGAGAAGGGGATCATAGAGGATGAGATGGTTGGACAGCATCACCAACTCGATGGACATGAGTTTGAGCAAGCTCCAGGAGTTGGTGATGGACAGGGAAGCCTGGCATGCTGCAGTCCATGGGGTAGCAAAGAGTCAGACATGACTGAGTGACTGAAATGAACTGAACTGAAAGACACATTCCAGGAATTCAGGACAATGGAGCAGGATGTTCACTGAAAACAAGACCGAGGTCTCAGAGTTCTACACTGACTGCCTAGTAATTTCTACCTTACTGGTACATGTGGAACACCTAATTGAACCACTAGTGTTAAGGCTACTCTTGTCTACTTCTGTTGCAGTTATTTCTGCTCTCAGAGAATACACGGAGAACACACCCCAAGCCTCTTCACCTTCAGGGAGGTGGGTTTGAGGCTTTTTCTCTTGTCTCCTAGTGAATAAGTCCCTTTCTCTGCTGTGGAGCTCA
Source organism: Cervus canadensis (assembly GCF_019320065.1). NCBI lineage: Eukaryota > Metazoa > Chordata > Mammalia > Artiodactyla > Cervidae > Cervus > Cervus canadensis. The sequence continues at coordinate 9,431,524 of NC_057397.1, read as the reverse complement.
GCAGCTCAGCGACTGGCTCGCTGTATGTCAGGCAAATGCTTTGGTAACAGAGGTTGCAGGTGGGGCATTTTGCTTCTGGGACCTCCCAGGCGGGTGCTTTTTTCCTCAGGGTCTGCTCTTCTGGGCAGGAGTCCAAGACACTTGTTCACAAGAATGGCCCCCATCAGGCAGGAGTGGGCTTCCTTCTAAAGGGGCCCCTGGACCAGGGACATTGGCTGCAGAACCAAACTAAGAAGGAGTCATTTGTGTCAGGGTCAAAACGGAGTTGGCCAGTGCAGGTACATTAAAGAAATGAAACTTCATCTCACTGGATGTAAGTTGCAGGAATTTACAACTCTCCCCGGAATCAACAAAGGACATCAGCCAATCCCCAACACCAAGTCTGTTCATGCCATTGGGTCTTCTGTTTCCCTGACTCAGCGAACCTGATCCCAATAAGAAAGAAAGCCATTAGGCAGCCAGTTAGCTGGAAAAGACAAATAACTTCCATATTCACCTCACAAAAGTCTCTCAGCTTGTGAGCTACTCACAGCTCAAGGCTCCTGTGCCCTTGAATCTCTTGGCTCGCAGGTCAAAATCTTGGCAGTAAACTCATCTTTCTGCTCTATTTTATTCGATGCGCTGAGTTTGATTTTTGACAGAACCCTGTGTTAACACCTGACATACAGCAAGCCAAACAATGAGATGCCAAGGTTTGCAGCAGAGAAGAGTTTATCCACAAGGTAGCCAAGTGAAGAGATGGGAAGGTAAGTCTCAGATCACATTCCTCAAAGGTAAGGAAGTTGGGGTATTTGTGGAGTGAAGAAACAGGCTGGTCTTAGGTGTGGGGAGAGGTGATGGAGGCAGGGAAAAGGTGAGGTGGTGGGTGCTCTGCACAGGTGTATCTGAGTTACTTGCTTTTTCGTGGGATGCATGCTTACAAATAGAGGTACTTAGCCTTGGTAGCTCAGATGGTAAAGCGTCTGCCTACAGTGCTGGAGATCCAGGTTCAATCCCTGGGTCGGGAAGATCCCCTGGAGGAGGAAATGGCAACCCACTCCAGTACTCTTGCCTGGAAAATCCCATGGACCGAGGAGCCTGGTAGGCTACAGTCCATGGAGTCGCAGAGTCGGATACGACTGAGCGACTTCACTTCACTTAGCCTTATCCAAAGGTGGAGTTTTTGACCCTCTGACATCAAAAGATTGTTCTCTGGACACCTATGCAGACCCAGTTTTAGGGCCTGTGGCGCCAACCAGTCTTAGCCAGCTCAAACTGGTCAAGAGCTGACTCTAAGTTCCTAAAGAACAACTTAAGCCCCATTACTACAGCAAACATATGTCAGAAGTGTTATCTATTGGGGTAGTTAAGGAGTCTTGTGATATATTATTACCTAGGCTACTTGAAACTTGGAGGGTGTGCTATTAAAGACAGGGAAAAAATAGTTAATGTGAACTTCATCAGTGAAGACAGGTTACAAGCAGAGGGCTGTTCTGAAAGGCAAGCTCAAGAATTTGAGCTGTCTGTTCTCATACCCCTTTCTGTGCCATGTGCCCCAACATGCAAGTCCTGAAACCATGGGGGCTGGCCTTGGCCAAGTGGGGCAGAGCCTGGGGAATGGAGAGTGCCTCTGTGCCTTGACCTTCAAGACTTAGCTCCTGGGCCCCCTCCTGCAAGGATTGAGGACTGGGACCACTGAGTGGCCCCCTGAGTGCTGCCTTTAACAAGCCGGGTGGTCAGAGATGAGGCATCCAGTTAAATTTGAATTTCAGATGAACAACAGACAACTTTTTAGTATGAGTGTCTCACACAACATTTTAAAAACTCAAAATTAATGGAGTGCCCCAGTTTATTTTGATCATTTAAAAAAACATGTTTATTCATTTGGCCACTCCAGGTCTTAGTTGTGGCATGTGGGATCTTCAGTCTTCACTTGGGCACGTGGTATCTTCAGTTGCAGCATGTGAACTCTTAGTTGGGGCACGGGAGATCTAGTTTCCTTGAAGAAGGAATTCATAGGGCCTGAACTCCACCTCAGGCCTGTCCGTGCTGGCTGTGCTCGACTGCCTCTCCAGTGGACTCTGAACTCTCTGCTTAGTGCCTGTGAGGACGAAAATGGAAGGATAAGACCCCCTCCAGACAGAGGAATCTTGAAGATCACATCCAGGCTACTCATTGCCTAAGAGGAAGCATACCATAATCACACCTGTCTCCGGACAGGTCATAAACTTTTTTCGTATCTGTCAGGATGTAATCACAGGCTTATCGATTATTAACTGGTTGGAATGTAACTGCGGGCTTATTGACTATTGACTGTTTAAGACACGTACACATGGGGTAGGTGGTGGGTTTAGACACGTACACATGGGGTAGGTGGTGGGTCTGGACACGTACGCATGGGGTATAAAAGCTTTTCACAAATGCTGGACGGGGTCCTTGGCTAAGAGGAGACTCTGCCTTGGGCCCGCCGGTGTAATAAACTGCACTCCACTATCTGCATTGTCCTTCTGAGTGAGTCTGTTTCCCGGAAAGCGTGGCTGTAACATCCTGACCAGGGGTTGAACCCGGGCCCATTGCATTAGGAGTGCAGAGTCTTACTGTACCACAGGGAAGTCCCCCAGTTTCCTTATTTTTGCTAAACTTGGCAACACTACCCCCAGGCCCTCAGAGCCTAGAAGAGACCCAGGGTCCCCTACAGTCTAGAGACAGCTGCCTCTCCCAAGCACTGGACTGATGTGCAGCAACTGGAACAGATTGCAGGGGAGGAGAAATAATTCTCCTCCCTTTCCAGGTTCTGGGCTGAGAACACTGTAATGAAAGACAGACTAATTGGAGAAGAACCAAGTGAAGTTTAGGTACATGTACACATCTTGTATACCTCTACTTGGGAGAGACCCAGGAAGACTAAATAACTCCCTGAAAAGACCCAAGTCCTCTCCTTAAATTCCATCTCCAGCTAAAGACAAAAGCTGCTGGGGATGCTTTTATGAGGCTGTTACCAGGAGAATCACAGTGAATGGTTGTCAGGTAGTTTTGCAGATTTAAGGCCCTGCCTTCTCCATTGACAAGAGTTTCTAGAGATTTAGTAATTCTGCTTTTCTTGGTGCTTAGAGGGAGATGCCCAGACAAATGGAGATTGCTCTTACAAATGTAAATGTCTTTTACAAAAGGGCAATTCACACTGAGTTTTCAGAGCGTTCATCTGCAGATTCTTAAAAATAACCAGCTCAAGGTAATCAATCCCCATGCCAAGGAGACATGTTTGAGTGACAAATTTGGCTCCCCTTCAGTGTGCTTTGCGTGGGGGTATGGCAAACTGCTTTGGAGGCCAGTATGGCTGCTTCCACCACAAAACCAACCCTCCCTACCCCCCATCCCACCCTACATCCCAGTAGTTCCCCTTCCAGATACACAAGTAGAAGAAAGAAAAGCATGTGACCTCATGAAAACTTGACAAGCATTTCATTCTCAGTTGAGAAGTGATTGTCCAGCTGGGGCTTGCTTAGTCACCACAAAAGATTTCAGAATAAGCAAGGCTGATCCTTGTGGCAGGAGGGAAAGGCACTCATGAATCAGCAGCCCTCCACTGGGGGAGCAGTGAACCCCAATCACAGGGAGCCAGATGAGCACTAGGGGCCCTGGTGTTTCAGAATGGTCCAGACCAGGCACTGACCTTATTAGGGGAAACACACTGAAGCCAATGTAGGCTTCATTCAGCTTCCTTGACCTTCCCTGAGTTCTTAAGGGCAAATTCAAACAGTTGCTAATCAGAGAAGGGAGGGAATACAGAAACAGGGGGAGCAGTCAAGTTGTGGTACAAACTTGTGGCAGGGTCCTTGTTCCTACTCAAGGAACATGCATAACAATACCTTTGAGTCCTTCTGCAGAATCGGGGCCCCCATCCAAGGGGAGGATGATATTTCAAGCTGAGCACAAGATTTCCAGGAGCATTGCCCTGTTACCTCACCACCAACCAATCAGAAGAAAGTCACAGACGCTGCAGCCCTCACCCCACATTTGCTGCCTTTTCTGGGCCTGGTGATGACCATCCTGTTTGACCTCTGTTCTGTTTAATCTCCGACAGGGTCCAACAGTTTCAGGTTAAACTGCTTTTATTACAAGGGTGAATGCTGGTTTCACATACAGAATGCCTTGACTTAGATCAGATAGAGATTTCTGCTGTGCTAGGCAGGACTATGCCCACCGGAGCAGGAAGCAGTTACAGAAGATAGAGACCTCCACCCCAATTCCCAAGAAGCATCATGAGTATGGAGTCTTTCGGTGGGGGAGGGTGGGTCATGAGGTGAAACACTGACTGAAACTGCCCACCCTGGACAGGCACCATAGTAACCATCTGCATGAGCTCTTTTGTCACCGGAAGTCTTGGCAGGGAACACAGATCTAATAAGCCAGCACCAACCCAAAGAGTTTGGGAAAGGTCAAATGAAGATGCCACGTGTCCTACCCCCTCCCAGAATCCTTCTCATTGGCATCCATCTTTGTTGAGCAATATGTGTACCACCAGGAAGGACCCTGAGTCAGAACAGTCAGAATGATTGACCAAAGACAACCCAGAAACTAATCTGATCACCATAAAACCTGGGACTGTGAGCCATAGAGCAGAGTAGCTCTCCTGGAGTCCCTTACCCATCTGCTCCCCATCCAGGCAATCTCCCAATAAAGTCTCTTGCTTTGTCAGCACCTGTGTCTCCTCAGAGAGTCCACTGCTCAGTGTTAGATAAAGAGCTTACTTTTGAGCCCTGGAAAAGGTCCCCATTTCTGCAAGAGCCCTAGTTCAGGAGGAGGACAGGGTGTACTAACAGCCCCCCAGGAAGTGATCCCCATCTAGGAAGGCAGGAAGGGCCTGTCCACACTGAAGCAGTGGTCAGGGAGTGGTCAGGGTGTGGCAGTGTGGCAGCAGAGACAACACAGATACCCTTTGGCAACCTCATCCTGGTGGTCACCACTCCATCTGCCTTTGAGAAGGTTTCAACAAAGGTGACCATTGCACTCTTCTAGGTATTCACCTGGCTTTGATATGAAGCTTAGAATTCAGTGCAGCAAGAGGCTCAAAGTACTAAGTAAGAAATGTGCTTCTCTCATCCCTCCCCTCCTGCCCCTTTACCCTGCCCCATGAGGCATTTGATGCCAGTGCCTCCCCTAGCTGGAGAATAGCTTCTCACGAACCAGGAGACTGTGGAGCAGGACAGCAGCCACCTGGACCTCTGTCCCTACTGAAAAGGAGCAGGACTATGTGGTCCTTGCCCCACCCCCCACCCTGTCCTCTACCTGCCTTTTGTCTGTGGAAAACCTTAGTAAAAGAATAAGTTTAATCAGGGAAGTGACAAATGCTGAAACAAAGGAAAATATTTAAAGAGACTAAATAACAATAATGCAGTCATGAAGCATAGTCAAGGACATTTAGTTCTTTCTAAAAGGCTATAGATAATATTCTAGCCATATCCTGTGAACTGTACAAAACTAGGTACATACCAAAACACCAGGTAGAGAAGTAAACTACATGATGACCAGACTGTACCCAGGACACCATCTGCCATGATTCTGAGACTTGATAGCAAAGAAATGGGAACAAGTGGACCCAGGAAATGAAGATTAACTGTTCCTAAAACAATCAAGATGATGCTGGTCAGACCACTGATGACCAATCTGAAGTTGACTTTAGAGATGACTATGCTTTTTCTGCATGTAAGACCCTCCTCTCAATCTGTCCTTAAAAGCTCTTACCCGCTGCATGTGGGTGTGGGGGGTGGGAATCAGCCTTTGGATAGATGTCTGCCAACCTCCTCCACTGAGCTGCTGGCATCTGAAATAAAGCAAACTTTCCTTTCCATTGACCTGGCCTGTTTATCGGCTTTTGAGCAGCGAGCAGCCAGACTGACACACATACTCTCTCAAAAACACTACCACTTCAAGTCTGTCAACAGCTGGCCTTAGGGCCCTCACCCTCCTAAGTAGGCAGCATCTGGAGAAACGTTCTGTCACTCTTAGGAAGCCAGGCGCCACCGTGGGAGACGGCTCGAGTCCTGCAGAAGGTGTCTGACGGCACCACGCAGGGCGATGCACAGTCTCCATGGCAGCTCTGCCTGTCCTCATTCCACTGCATCGCCAAGCACACTCTGGACTTCCGCCGTCCCCACCTGAACACTGGGAGCGTGCAGGCTCGGCTGCCTCAGGGGCATGTGGTCTGAGCGAACCTGGGGCCACTCTTTAGGTGGGCATGTAGACTAGGCCCTGTGACGCTTTTGCTGTTAAAATACTCCGCCTCTGCTTCCTAAAGTGGCAAGAGGTTGTTGACTATGTGTGAAGTGACACCTACTGAGGGGAAGAAAGATCAAACATTAAAACCACAAGGAAATCTCTGAGTCCACAGTACCTGAACGAGTCTGGTGTTTATTTCTCTCTTGCAACAGGTGCTAAATGGGGAACTCATCAACCGGGAGCTCTAGAGGTTAGGGAGAGTAATAGTAAAGGACACAAGAGAGTGTGTTCTTGTGAGTGTGGCTGACAGGAGAGTAAAGGAGAGCTAACTTGTGAGAGATGGGGAGATGATCAGCCCCTCCCAAGGGGGCTTCTCAGGTCAGCGTGTTCCTGACTAGAATGGAGACGATGCTCAGGAACAAAGCTGACTGCACCAATTGCGCATTATCTTCTATATCCTCTTCAAGTGTGTATTCTGCTGTGATGTCCCTCTCCAGATTACTAGGTCCTGCTAAATTGCACATGTTCCCACCACAACAACTAACAAAATAGAAACTGTTACTACTATGACTTGACTTTCTTCTGGGGGCTTCCGGAGGCTCTTCGGATCTATACACAAATGTGCAGTTAAATGTACAGTTCTTGTAAACGAGTACTTCACGAGGACTCAAACCTAAAAAGAAACAGAAATGAAAATCACAGATTTCATGCGTTAAACATCCAAATATCAAAGCACAGCTATGTTAACTAGCTCCATCCCTAAATATTGTTGTTGTTGTGTCATGCAGTCATATCTGACTCTTTTCGACCCCATGAAGGCAGCACGCCAGGCTTCCCTGTCCTTCATTATCTCCTGAAGTTCACTCAAACACAAGTCCACTGACTGATGATGCCATTCAACCAACTCATCCTCTGTATCCCCTTTCTCCTCCTGCCTTCAATCTTTCCAAGCTTCAGGATCTTTTCCAATGAAATCGGTTCTTTGCATCAGGGGGCCAAAGTACTGGAGCTTCAGCTTCAGGGTCAGTCCTTCCAGTGACTATTCAGGGTTGATTTCCTTCAGGACTGACTGGTTTGATCTCCTTGCCATCCAAGGGACTCTCAAGATCTTCTGCAACACCACAGTTCGAAAGCATCAATTCTTTTGTGCTCAGCGATCTTTATGGTCCAGCTCTCACTGGACTACGTGACTACTGGAAAAACCATAGCCTTGACTATAAGGACTTTTGTCAGCAAAGTGATGTCTCTGCTTTTTAACATGCTGTTTTACGTGTGTTTTTTCCCAAGGAGCAAGCATCTTTTAATTTCATGGCTGCAGTCACCATTCTCAGCGATTTTGGATCCCAAGAAAATAAAATCTGTCACTGGTTCCATATCCCCCATATCTATTTGCAATGAAGTGATGGGACGCAGGCCATAATCTTCATTTTTGAATGTTGAGTTCTATGCCAGCCTTTTCTCTCTTCTCTTTCACCTTCATCAAGACTCCTTAGTTCCTCTTCACTTCCTGCCATTAGCTGGACCCATCTGCATATCTGAGGCTGCTGATATTTCTCCTGGCAACGTTGATTCCAGTTTGTGATTCATCCAGCCTGGCAGTTTACAGGATGTAATCTTTCAAGAAATTAAATAAGCAGGGTGACAATATACAGCCATGATGTACTCCTTTCCCAGTTTTGAACCAGTTCACTATTAGGTCTGGTTCTACTGCTGCTTCTTGACCAGCATACAGGTTTCTCAGGAGGCAGGTAAAGTGGTCTGGTATTCTCATCTCTTTAAGAATTTTCCACAGTTTGTTGTGATCCACACAGTCAACCGCTTTGGTGTAGTCAGTAAAGCAGATGTAGATGGTTTTCTGAAACTCTCTTGCTTTTTCGATGATCCAACAGATGTTGGCAATTTGATCTCTGGTTCCTCTGCCTTTTCTAAATACACCATGTATATCTGGAAGTTCTGGGCTCCTGTAATGTTGAAGCCTAGCTTGAAGGATTTTCAGCATCAACCTGCTAGCATGTGAAATGAGTGAAATTGTGCAGCAATTTGAACATTCTTTGGTGTTGCCCTTCTTTGGGACTGGAGTGAAAACTGACCTTTTCTAGTCCTGTGGCCACTGCTGAGTTTTCTAAATTTGCTGGCATATTGAGTGTAGCATGTCAACAGCATCATCTTTCAGGATCTGAAATAGCTCAGCTGGAATTCCATCACTTCCACTAGCTTTGCTCGTAGTAATGGTTGCAAAGGCCCACGTGATCACACTCTTGGATGTCTGTCTCTAAGTAAGTGACCATGCCATTGTGGTTATCCGGCTAATTAAGACCTTTTTTGTATCATTCTTCTGTGTATTCTTGATGCCTCTTCTTTGTCTCTTCTGCTTCTGTTAGATCCTTGCCATTTCTGTCCTTTATTGAGCCCATCTTTGCCTGCAATGTTCCCTTGGCATCTCTAGTTTTCTTGAGGAGATCCCTAGTCTCTCCTATTCTATTGTTTTCCTCTATTTCTTTGCATTGTTCACTTAAGGCTTTCTTATCTTTCTTTGCTATTCTCTGGAACTCTGCATTCAGATGGATACATCTTTCCCTTTCTCCTGTGTCTTTCACTTCTCTTCTCTGTTATTTGTAAGGCCTCCTCAGACAACCATTTTGCCGTCTTGCATTTGTTTTTCTTGGGGATTGTTTTGGTCACCACCACCTGTACAATGCTATGAACCTCCGTCCACAGTTCTTCAGGGACTCGGTCTTTCAGATCTAATCCTTTGAATCTATTTGTCACTTCCACTGTACAAAGCATTTTATTTAGCTCACACCAGAATGGCCTGGTGGTTTCTCCTAGTTTCTACAATTTCAGTCTGAATTTTCCAATAAGGAGTTCATGATCTGAGCCACAGTCAGCTCTGGGTCTTGTTTTTACTGATGGTATAGAGCTTCTCCAAGTTTCCTTCCTGGTGGCTCAGAGAGTAAAGCGTCCGCCTGCAATGTGGGAGACCCGGGTTCAATCCCTGAGCCAGGAAGATCCCATGGAGAAGGAAATGGCCACTCCAGTACTCTTGCCTAGAAAATTCCACGGATGGAGGAGCCTGGTGAGCTACAGTCCATGGGGACGCAAAGAGTCGGACACGACTGAGCGACTTCACATTCTCCAAGTGTGCCTGCAAAGAATATAATCAATCTGATTTTGGGATTGATCATCTGGTGATGTCCATGTGTGGACTCACCTCTTGTGTTGTTGAAAGAGGCTGTTTGCTATGACCAGTGCATTCTCTTGACAAAACACTGTTAGCCTTTGCCCTGCTTCGTTTTGTACTCCAAGGCCAAAGTTGTCTGTTACTCCACATATCTCCTGACTTCTTACTTTTGCATTCCATTCCCCATGATGAAAAGGACATCGTTTTTTGTGTGTTAGTTCTAGAAGGTCTTGTGGGGCTTCCCAGATGGCACTAGTGGTCAAGAACCTGCCTGCCAATGCAGGCGATGTAAGAGATGTGAGTTTGATCCCTGGGTCAGGAAGATCCCCTAGAGGAAGGTCCGGCAACCCATTCCAGTATTCTTGCCTCAAGAATCCCATGAACAGAGGAGCCTGGCAGACTACAGTCCGCAGAATTGCAGAGAGTCAGACACAACTGAAGCAACTAGCACGCACACATGTCAGAAGGTCTTCTAGGTTTTCATAAAACCGTTCCACTTCAGCTTCTTTGGCATTGGTGGCTGGGACATAGACTTGGATTACTGTGATGTTGAATGGTTTGTCTTGGAAACAAACCAAGTTCATTCTGTCACTTTTCAGACTGCCCCCAAGTACTGCATTTCGGACTCAACTTTTGTTGACTATTAGGGCTACTCCATCTCTTCTAAGGGATTCTTGCCAACAGGAGTAGATATAACGGTCATCTGAATTAAATTCTCCCTTTCCCGTCCATTTTAGTTCACTGATTCCTAAAATGTCAGTGTTCACTCTTGCCATCTCCTGTTGGACAACATCCAACTTACCTTGATCCATGGACCTAACCTTCCAGGTTCCTATGCAATAGTGTTCTTTACAGCATCAGACTTTCACCACCAAACATCTACAACTGAGGGTTGTTTCTGCGTTGGCTCAGCCTCTTCATTCTTTCTGGAGATATTTCTCTACTCTTCCCAGTAGGATATTGGATACTAACCTAGGCAGTTCATCTTTCAGTATCATATCTTTGCCTTTCCATACTGTTCATGGGGTTCTCAAGGCAAGAATGGTCAAGTGGTCTGCCATTCCATTCTCCAGTGGACCACGTTTTGTTAGAACTCTCCACCATGACCCATCGCCTTGGGTGGCCCTGCACTGCATGGCTCATAGTTTCATTGAGATACACAAGGCTGTGATCCATGTGATCTTTTTGATTAGTTTTCTGTGATTATGGTTTTCATTCTGTCTGGCTTCTGATGGATGGGGATGAGAGGCTTCTGCAAGCTTCGTGATGAGGACTGGCTGTGGGGAAAACCTGGTCTTGCTCTGGTGGGCAGAGCCTTGCTCAGTAAATCTTTAGTCCGATTTTCTGCTGACGGGTGGGGTGGTGCACCCTCACTGTAGTTTGGCCTAAGGCAGCCCAGTCCTGGAGTCTGTAGTGTCTATGATAGGCTGCAGGCTCTATGGCCAGGCTAATGGTGATCTCCTCCAAGAGGATTTATGCCAACAGGCTACACCTCTCAGGACTGCTGCGGCCTGTGCCCCCGACCCCGCAGCAGGCCACTGTCAACCCACGCCTCTGCCAGAGACTCTCAAACATTCACAGGCAAGCCTGCCTTGGTCTCTTGTGGGGTCACAGCTCCTTTCACATGAGTCCTGGTGCACACAAAATTTTATTTGTTCAGTTCAGTTGCTCAGTCATGTTCGACTCTTTGCAACCCCATGGACTGCAGCATGCCACGCTTCCCTGTCCATCACCACCTCCCCGAGTTTACTCAAACTCATGTCCATTGAGTTGGTGATGCTATCCAACCATCTCATTCTTTGTTGTACCCTTCTCCTCCCATCTTCAATATTTCACAGTATCAGGGTCTTTTCCAATGAGTCAGTTCTTCACATCAGGTGGCCAAAGTACTGGAGTTTCAGCTTCAGCATCAGTCCATCCAATGAATATTCAGGACTGATTTCTTTTAGGATGGACTGGTTGGATCTCCTTGCAGTCCAAGGGACTTTCAAGAGTCTTCTCCAACACCCAAACTCAAAAGTATCCATTCCTCTGCACTCAACTTTCTTTATAGTCCATACATGACTCATCTCCATACATGACTACTGGAAAAACCATGGCTTTGACTAGATGGACCTTTGTTGGTAAAGTAATGTCTCTCCTTGTTAATATGATGTCTACGTTGGTCACAGCTTTTCTTCCAAGGAGCAAGTGTCTTTTATTTCATGGCTGCAGTCACCATCTGCAGTGATGTTGGAGCCCCCCAAAATAAAGTCTCTCAATGATTCCATTGTTTCCCTGTCTATTTGCCATGAAGTGATGGGACCGGATGCCATGGTCTTAGTCTTCTGAATGTTGAGTTTTAAGCCAGCTTTTTCACTCTCCTCTTTCACTTTCATCAAGAGGCTCTTTAGTTCTTCTTCACCTTCTGCCGTAAGGCTGTGTCTTCTGGGTATCTGAGGTTATTGCTATTTCTCCCGGCAGTGTTGTTTCCAGCTTGTGCTTCCTCCAGCCCAGCGTTTCTCATGATGTACTCTGCATATAAGTTAAATAAGCAGAGTGATAATACACAGCCTTGACATACTCCTTTCCTGATTTGGAACCAGTCTGTCATTCCATGTCCAGTTCTAACTGTTGCTTCTTGACCTGCATACAGATTTCTCAAGAGGCAGGTCAGGTAGTCTGGTATTCCCATCTCTTTAAGAAGTTTACACAGTTTGCTGTGATCCACACAGTCAAAGGCTTTGGCATAGTCAAGAAAGCAGAAGTAGATGTTTTTCTGGAACTCTTTATTTTTTTAATGATCCAACAGATGTTGGCAATTTGATCCCTTGTTCCTCTTTATTTATCACAAGGCCTTAAATCCTTTTGAAAAATGTTTACGAATAACATAGTTTTGGCCACATCAGGTCTTAGATGCAGCATGTGGGAGCTTTCCTTGCAGCACCCAGGCTTCTCTCTCAGTGTGGCCCATGGGCTCCAGAGCATGAGGGCTCAGTAGTTGTAGAAGACGGCCTTAATTGCCCTGCCACCTGTGGGATCTCAGTTCCCCATGAGAGAGTCATTTCCTAGGCAGTTTGATAACAAGTCTAGGGGTCCCCAAGGAGAGAGGGGTCTGGAATTCTCAAGGAGGAAGAAAGGACAAACTTTTTTTTTTTGGTTCCTCTACATTCCTTAGGATTATATAACAATAAAGTATCATGCTTCAGGACAGTCTCTGGATTAAACCTTCTGGCTAATCCTGTTATCTTAAAATGTGAATTATGGGAGTAGGTCTGGTGAGGTCTTTACAAGGATTATGAAACAATAATGTATCCTGCCTGAGGACAGTCTCTGGATTAAACCTTCTGGCTAACCCTGTTCTCTTAAAATGCAAATTATGAGAGTAGGTCTGGTGAGGTCTTTACAACCTCCAGACATTCTTTTGATTCATTGGAGAGTATATAACTCCACTGCTAACACTAGCAAGGGGGTACTCTTTCTGTCCCCTTCTGATGCCTATGTCAGAAGCTTTCTCTGTCTCCTTTATACTTTAACAAACCTTTATTACACAAAAGCTCTGAGCGATCAAGCCTCGTCTCTGGCCCCGGATTGAATTCTTCTCATCCGGAGGCCAAGAATCTCGGCTTCTTTTCATGGTTCAGCTACAACCTTTCACCAAACCAGGAAGTGAACCCATGTCCCCTGCATTGAAGGAGAGATTCTCAACACCAGAACACCAGGGAAGTCCCCAGTGCCTAAACTTCTTGAGTAAGCAAGAATATTCAAATCCACTAGAATTCTCATTACTCCATGGACGCCTTCACCTAGGGATGATTTTCCATCTACACTGCCAACTTATCTAGGCATCTGGCAGCCCTAAGTAATTTTACAGTCCCTTGTCAGGAAGCTATACAAAGGAGTCGCTCTGTTCATTATTTGTCGTAAGGAATCTAGGGACCCAGAAATGAATGGAGACCAGGAAATACACTTTTGCTGATGTCCCAAAGATCACACAGACCCTCAACCAGAAAGCCCCTATAGTATGGCCTTCAGCTGATGGACCTCTACATCAGCTCCTTCTGTGGTAAGCAGTTTCCTGAGGGACCTAAGGTGCATCCATGTTTTAGGCCTGCTTTGTTGGAAAACCTTGCCAGAGGACCATGCGCTTGTGGGAAACAAGAACTGCCTAAGCTGCACTGGGGAATCTACCTACTTGACCAGGGATGGCCAAGGAGCGGAGGCCTTGGGCAGCAGTTCTTCCAGCCCTGGAGACACAGCAGGACACCTGAGAACAAAAGGGCCCACGTGGCAGGCTATGTGTCTCTGCAAGAGGCTATTACTGCCTGCCCTTTCCTGGGGCTGAGCCTCGTCCTGGAAACATCTTCTCAGGATCGGAACAGAGAGAGCAAAGAGTGGCCTTGTCCCCTGAAACTGCCTAGGTGGGGTGACTCGGTTTTTAGAGTAAGAAGGTAATCTGGTACTTACGCATGGAGACAGTAAAACAGCGCCTAATATGATAAGGACATGTTCTAAGATGTGGACAATTGAACGTATTTTTCACCAAACACTCATAGCACTGTACGTTATAGGTCCCTAGAATAAACAGAGAAGAGTCAGACTCCTCCTTCGTTGCCACTCACCGCATCTGCCCAGCAGCCGGCCCCTTCCCTCAGCATCAAGGATTCCCTGAGGATGCACAGCTCAGTCCACAGTGGGCTCTGAGCCGGGGCAGCATGAGCTTCCTGGACTCCAGGATGCCAGGAACACCCAGGAGCTTTCTTCTTCTCAGAGACAGGCTCTCAGGAAAGGTCCCGGTCTCTCAGGGGTGTGAGCCTCTGCTTTGTGGATGGACCCACCTTTTCATGCAGAGCCTGTAGTCATGAGGGGCCACAGGCTCCCTGAGTTCCCTGCACCCACCATGCCTGCCTGTTCCAGTGAGGAAGGGCCACAGCCAGAGACTCCCCCGGGCTCACTCTGCGGCCCCTGAGTCCACTGGTCCTTAGAGGAGCCTTCCTCCATCCTGACCCTCCCCCTGCTCCCGGACACCCTGTGCTCACCAACTGCACAATTGCTAAGATGGAGATCTCAGCTGGCTAAGATGGCAAAAATTCCATTCAGACCCTTAAAATGACCCCAATTAAGTCAGGTCTCATCCTCGTCAAGAAACAGAAGCACTGATACTCACAGGGCTCAACGAAGCCCAGTGGCCATCCCATGAAGAGGAGGAAGGCAAGGAGGAGCATCATCCCTGTGGGGGATTGAACCTGTAGGTGAGGGAAGCCAGGGCACAAGTCAGCAAGTGTGTGGCTCTTATAGCCACGTCTGGTGTCTCATCTGAACAGCACGAGTCCTGGCCACCCTTCCCACCTTCCGGCACCTCTGGCTCTCGGCTGAGCACGGCTCTGGGCAATGACGGGCTTGCAGCCCTTTCCCACACACAGTGGCTTCGCCCCGCTCAAGCCTTCATGCTAGATGAAGACATGCTCCTGTTCTCTGTCAGGCAGAGCACGAGGCTCAGAGTGGTCTGGGGCTGTCTCCATGTGACCCTCACACTCCGCATGGACCCCCTGATCTCCCTGAGGTGTCCCGACCTCAAGGCTGACCTGTGTGAAGAGCTGGAACATGCTCCATTCGGTAATTCTGACTTGTATGAGCTCTGAGAAAAATGCAGAGGGCAGTGACAAGAGTGCAGGACCTAGTGGAGAAGCAGCCAGGAGCCCAGTGCCTGTGCTAGGAAGCGTGGACCACATGCCATCATGTCTCCCGGGGACTGGGCATCACATGGCCCCACATTACTAAGGGGGAGGCCCTGCGGCTCATCACCCGACCCACACACCAGCACTTGCTGGAGGGAAAGCCCCCCAGCACCAGGCAGTGCCCACATCTGAAACATTTCCTTGTGGGGACTCATCAGCACCCTTGAAGCTGCCAATGTCTAGGGTCCTTCCAGAAATTCCCTCCCCGCCCCCAGGGGCCCCGTCTCCCTTCTCAACCGGGGCATTTGCCCTTTGTGCTCAGGGGCTCCTGTCTGAGGGACATGCCTCGCCTGCTGCTGCCTGTCACCCTGAGCAGACCCAGGGTGGGGGGCAGCCCCTAACAGGTACCTGCCTCGGGACCAGCTGAGGCCCAGGATGGAGGCTGACTGTGCATCAGCCAGCCACACCCCTCGGGTGGGGACCATCAGCGTCCTGACCCTCGGCCCCTGGCTCTCGTCACGTGTCCTCTCTCAGGGATGGCTGGGCCTCAACCTGCTTATGGCCAAAGGTCCTCCCACTCGAGGTGAACTCGGGCCGAAGCACCGGGTGCAGGGGACCAAGACCGAGGAGGGGGTCAGAGCCAGCGTCCTGCAGGGGCTGCTGATCTGCCCAGCCAGTCAGCCTCCCACGTGGTACCACCCTCTCCATGTCCAGACCCCTTCCCACCCGGTGCTGTCTGCTCTTCTTACATCTGTCCCTTCCCTCAGGCCACCCGTGCTCCCACTGCCAGTCTCAAGAGCAACTCAGACCCAGAACCACCCCAAGTGCTCCCGAAGAGCAGCCTCAGATAGAGAAACCGAGGAGACTGTCCTATCCACCAT
Source organism: Cervus canadensis (assembly GCF_019320065.1). Lineage (NCBI taxonomy): Eukaryota > Metazoa > Chordata > Mammalia > Artiodactyla > Cervidae > Cervus > Cervus canadensis. The sequence goes on along the minus strand of NC_057397.1, from coordinate 9,415,607 downwards.
CTCATCAGGCCAGCGAGGGAGAGAACAAGACGGTGGAGGAGTAGGGGGCCGTGGAGTACATCTCTCTCTACGGATACATCAGGAATACACCTTTAGATACAGAAATGCGTCCAGAACACCAGCTGAGAGCAGACAGGAGCGCCCGACCAGTGGAACAGAATATACAAAGCCACGGAAAACTCAGTAGGACAAAGGAACTAGAGGGATAAACAGGACTAAGAGCAGGACTGGACCGGCCCTCAGCCAGTGGGGAAACTGAAGCAGGGGTCTGATCCCAACGCTGGAGCAATGTCTGAGTCAGAGCAGAAACATTTAAGGTTGAGAGTGAAACAGCTGATCTGTGGCCGCCGAAATGGAATGAGAACCAGACAGTCCTTTCCACAGCCATACATACTCCTGACACGGACACAGGTCCCCTGGAAGGCACGTCGGCTGGGAGCTGGAGCTTAGGGATTGTGGAGCAACCCCAGGGCGAGGGCTACTGTCGACTGTGCAAGACACAGCAAGGGGATGTGAGGGGGGAGACTGTGGTGGGAAGTGCCTGTGGAAGAAAGCCAGGCAGCCATGGAAGCAAGGCAATCCTTCTGAGTCACGTGTAGCGGATGAAGCCATCACCATAGCCTCTCTCTCTCCACGCACCAGCACGGGCAGCTGAACAATAGAGAGACTGGCCCATCAAATGCCTGACGCACTGAACCACAGAGTAGGACCCCACCCAGGGGCCTCTCTAAGTGCCTAATCTGCCGATCTACAGAGTAGGACCCCTGCCACGCGGGCCCTTCTATGTGCCTGATGCACCTAATAACAGAGATGGACCCCAGGCAAGGGAGCCCTCTAAGTGCCTGAATGGGCAGAGCTACAGAGAAAGACTGGCCAAAGAGGCCTTCTGATCACCAGCTACAAGAGGCTTGAAAAAAAAAACTCTGATAAGGCCATAACTGCTGCAGCAGAGGCAGTCCATGTCCCTGCACCCTTGGCGCTTCCAGGGTCATTGCACGCCACGCAGCTGTTCCATCTTCACGGTTAACTGTCATTGGGGCAGAGCTGCCGCAGGCACAAAAAGTCTTGCATCTACGCACACAGGGGCACTGCGGTAGTGTCCAACTCTTTGCCATCCTGTAGACTGTGGCCTGCCAGGCTTCTCCGTCAGGGAAGAGGGTTCTCTGGGCAGGAATATTGGAGCATATGGACTAATACTGCTTGCCATACCCTTCCAGGGCACTGTATTTTCTGCTGCCCTAGCCGACAACTCCCCGGAGTACCTGGTGCTGCCAGAAGCCCTGTGACCCAAGCAGTTGCACCACCTCCGCACCTGGCCCTCACAGGGGCAAACCCAAGTCCTCCAGGGCAGCCTCAGGAGCAAACCCCAATGGACAACCAACATGCAGAGGTGGAAATAAAACCACAATTGAAACCCAGGGGCAGTGTGGCAAAGGAAGAAGACCCAAAACCTTCCCACCAGCCTTACAAGCTGCAGATTAAACCCACAGGACCAACGAGGCAGACTCTGTGTCTATGGTATGTATAAAAGGACACTGAGAGCTCCCAGAAGAGAAAACGCACTAGTTCTGATAGCTGTGAACATTGAAGAGAAGAACACACAGGTGTAGGACCAGGTTAGAATATGAGATGCCCCCACAGCAGGTCCAGAGACCAGCAAAGTGTTGGAGGGCATCCTAGGGAGGTGAGGTGGACTGTGACTCCCAATGAGGGACAGGACTCTGATAGCAGAGACTCAAGAAAAACATTTATTATTTTTATGTTTTGACTTCTTCTGTAGATTCTTTTAGGGCTTCCCTGGGGGCTCAGACAATAAAGTGTCTGCCTGTAGTGTGGGAGATCTGGATTCGATTCCTGGGTTGGGCAGATCCCTTGGAGAAAGAAATGGCAACCCACTCCAGTACTCTTGCCTGGAAAATTCCATAGACTGAGAAGCCTGGTAGGCTACAGCCCATGGGATTGAAAAGAGTTGGACACGTCTGAATGAGATTCTTTTGGATTTTTCTTTTTTCTTTGCCTCCCCCCTCTCCACTGTAGTTTTCGGTTTTGTTGGCACTACAAAATCTAATTAACCTGTTGAGCTTTTTTCCCCTCAGTCACGTTTTTTTTATAGTTGTTCTAAACCTCTCCCTCTACTCTGGGCTTTTGCAGTTCTGTGGAGTTTTCCTTTTTTCTCTTTTTTTAATTTTACTTTTTTAAGCCTATTTTTTTTTTCATTTATTCCTTTCCTTTTCCTACTGTTCTTTTCCCCTTGCACTTCATCTTTAATGTATATAAATATTCTTCATCTACCTCTATTTAACCTTGCACAGCTATTATTTCTTTCTTTCCTTCCCTCTCAACATATTGTTAGCTCTATTTCCATTGCTTTATTCCCCACTTGGTACCTTGGTTTAGTTTTGTTTTCCACTATGTGCTGTAGTTAGTTTTGTTCTTAATTGGTAAGTAAAATTTTTCATTTCCTTTGTTAGCTGGGTCAATCTACTGTACTTTATTCTTGTTGCACTATTTTTACTTTGCTCATGGGTGTATATGTATATATTTCATTATTTTAATCCTTATTTGCTGATTTTGTAACTGCCAATCCCCATCTGTCTGGGCTTCATCTTTGGTTTCTTGTTTTGGGATATTTGTTTTAATCTCTCTGAATGCCATAACAAACCACTTGGGAATTTTTGTTCCTGACCAGAGATCAAGCCCTGAGCCTTTGGAGTGGGAGCATTGACTCCAAGACCCTAGACTACCAGAGAACTAACCCTAGGGAGTATCAAATAGTGAGAAGTCACACAAAGGAAACCACTTGAATACAAGACCCAGCATCACCCAACCACCAGTAGCACCCTGAACAGGACGTCTCATCTAAACAACAAACAAAAGAAAAATACAAACCCAACCATCAGCACACAGGATTACCACCTCACTCAGCCTTGCCCATCAGAGGAAAATGAAACAAATAAACACTCAGCACAAATCTCACGCTAATAAAAGCTTACACAAACCACTTGACCAACCTTCGGAGCGCAGAAAACTAAAGGAAGAAAGAATTCAACCTTGAAGCCTGGGAGAAGGAGACCTCCAACAAAATAAGTTTAAAAAACTAATGAAAAGGCAGAGAAATACTACACAAATGAAAGAACAAACTAGAAACACAGAAGTCCAAATAAATGAAGAAGAAACAGGCAAACTACCTGAAAAAGAACACCAAATAATGACAGTAAAGATCAAAAACCTTGAAGACACAATGGAGAAAATGCAAGATTCGAACAACAAAGACCTAGAAGAATTAAAGAATAGACATATACAGACAAACAACACAATTACTGAAACTTAAAATACTCTAGAAGGAATCAAGAGCAGAATATCTGAAGCAGGAGAATGAATCCGTGAGCTGGAAGATAAAAAGGTGGAAATAACTCCTGACGAGCAGAATAACGTAAAAAGGAGGAAAACAACTGAGGACAGTCTCAGAGACCTCTGAAACAGTATCCAACTCACCAACATTCGAATTATAGGGGTCCCAGAAGAAGAAGAGAAAAAGAAAGAGTATGACAAAAGTTTGGAAGAGATTATAGTTGAAAATTTTCCTGACCAGGAAAACGAAATAGTCAATCAAGTCCAAGAGGCACAGAATCCCATACAGGATAAACCCAAGGAGAAACAGGCCAAGACACATCCTAATCAAACTAACAAAGACTAAACACAAACAAAGAATAGTAAATGCAGCAAGGGAGAGGCAACAAGTAACATACAAGGGAAACCCCATATGCTTAACAGCTGATCTTTCAGCAGAAACTCTGCAGGCCAGAAGGGAAGGGCAGGATCTACTTAAAGTACTGAAAGGAAAAAAATCTACGACCAAGATTACTGAACCCAGCAAGGATCTCATTTCTTAAGAGAATTCAGTACCACCAAACCAGCTTTACAACACACATTAAAGGGACTTATATAGCCAAGAAATGCAAGAGAAGAAAGAAGACCTACAAAGCCCCAAACAATTAAGGAAATGGCAATAGGAACACATATATCAATAATTACTTTAAATGTAAATGGACTAAAAGATACAGACTGGCTGAATGGGTACAAAAACAAAACCCACATATATGCGGTCTACAACAAACCCACTTCAGACCTAAAGACACATATAGACTGAAAGTGAGAGGATGGAAAACTATATTCCATGCTAATGGGAGGCCAAAAAAGCTGCAGTAGCAATCCTCATATCAGACAAAATAGACATTAAAATAAAGAAGATTACAAGAGATAAGGAAGGACACTACGTAATGATCAAGGGCTCAATCCAAGAGGAAGACATAACAACTGTAAATATCTATGCACTCATATAGGAGCACCTCAATACATAAGACAAACACTAACAGACATAAAAGGAGAAACGGACAGTAACACAAGAAGAGTAGGAGACTTTAACACCCCACTCTCACCAATGGACAGATCATCAAAACATAAAATTAATAAGGAAACACAAGTCTTATATGATACATTAGATGAGATGGATCTCACTAGTAACTTCAGGACATTCCATCCAAATGCAGAAGAGTACACGTTCTTCTCAAGTGCACATGGAACATTCTCCAGGATAGACCACATCTTGGGGCACAAATCAAACCTCAGTAAATTTAAGAAAATTGAATTGTATCAAGCATCTTCTCTAATAACGCTTGAGACTAGATATCAACTACAAGAAAAAAAACTATAAGTAACACAAACACTCAGAGATTAACAACATGTTTCTAAATAACCAACAGGTTACTTTGGAAAGAATCAAAAGAGAAATCAAAAAATTTCTGGAAACAAATGACAATGAAAACACAACTCAAAACCTATGGGATGTGGCAAAAGCAGATCTAAGAGGGAAGTTTATAGCAATACGATTCTACCTCAAGAAACAAGAAAAACCTCGAATAGACAACCTAACTTACACCTAAAACAACTGGAAAAAGAAGAACAAAAAGAACCCAGAATTAGTAAAGGAAAAGAAATCATAAAGATCTGAGCAGAAAGAAATGAAAATGAAATGAAAGAAACAATAGTAAAGATTAACAAAACTAAAAGCTGGTTCGTTGAGAAGATAAACAGAATTGACAAACCTTTAGCCAGACTCAACAAGAAAGAAAAGAGAAGAATCAAATCAACAAAATTAGAAATGAAAAAGCAGAGGTTACAACAGACAATGCAGAAATACAACGGATTACAAGAGACTATTATGAACAACTATATGGTAATAAAATGGATAACCTGGAAGAAATGGACAGATTCCTAGAAGACTTCAATCTTCCAAGACTGAACCAAGAAGAAAGAGTAATTATGAACAACCCAGTAACAAGCACTGAACCTGAAGCTCTGATCAAAAATCTCCCAAAAAACAAAACCCCAGGACCAGATGGCTTCGCAGAATTTATCAAACATTTAGAGAAGAGCTAACGCCTATCCTTCTAAAACACTTTCAAAAAATTGCAGAGGAAGGAACACTCCCAAACTCATTCTACGAGGCCACCATCACCCTGATCCCAAAACCAGATAAAGACAAAAGAAGAAAACTACAGGCCAATACCATTGATGAACATAGATGCAAAAATCCTCAACAAAATTTTAGCAAACAGAAGTCAGCAACACATCAAAAAGCTCATACACCGTGATCAAGCTGGGTTTATTCCAGGGATGCCAAGATTCTTCAGTATATACAAATCAAACAATGTGATACACCGTATTAACAAACTGAAAGATAAAAATCATATGATCATCTCAACAGAGGCAGAAAAGATCTTTGACAAAATTCAGCACCCATTTATGACCAAAATTCTTCAAAGAATGGGCACAGAAGGAACATACCTCAATACAGTAAAGGCCACATACGATAAGGCTACAGCAAACATTATTCTCAATGGTGAAAAACTGAAAGCATTCCCTCTAAAATCAGGAACAAGAGAAGGGTGTCCACTTTGACCACTATTATTCAAAATAGTTTTGGAAGTCGTAGCTACAGCAATCAGAGAAGGGAAAAAAATAAAAGGAATCCAGATAGGGAAAGAAGAAGTAAAGCTCTCACTGTCTGCAGATGACATAATACTGTACATAGAAAACCCTAAAGATAGTATCAGAAAATTACTAGAGCTAATCAGTGAATTTAGCAAAGTTGCAGGATACAAAATCAGTACACAGAAATCAGTTGCATTTCTATATACTAACAATGAAAAACTCAGAGAAATTAAGTAATCAATCCCATTCACCACTGCAACAAAAAGAATTAAGTATCTGGGGAAAAAACTTGCCTAAGGAGACAAAATACTCTATACCAAAAATTATAAGACACTGATGATAGAAATCAAAGATGACATAAACAGATGGAGAGATAGTCCATGTTCCCAGGGAGGAAGAATCAATGCTGTGAAAATGACTGTACTGCGAAACACAAACTACACATTCAATGTGATCCTTACCAAATTACCAATGGCACTTTTTCACAGAACTAGAACAAAAAATGTCACCATTCATATGGGAACACAAAAGACCCCGAGTTGCAAAAGCAGTCTTGAGAAAGAAGAATGGAGCTGGAGGAATCAATCTTCCCGACTTCAGATTATACTACAAAGCCACAGTCATCAAGACAGTACGGTACTGGCACAAAAACAGAAATATAGACCAATGGAACAAGCTAGAAAGCCCAGAAAATAAACCCAGGCACCTATGGGTACCTTATTTTTTGACAAAGAAGCAAGAAAATAGAATGAGGCCCAAATAGCCTCTTCAATAAATGGTGCTGGGAAAACTGGACAGCTACATGTAAAAGGACGAAATTAGCACACTTCCTAACACCATACACAAAAATGAACTCAAAATGGATTAAAGACCTAAATGGAAGACCAGACACTATAAAACTCTTAAAGGAAAACATAGGCACAACACTCGATGACATAAGTCAAAGCAAGATCCTCTGTGACCCACCTTCTAGAGTAACAGATATAAAAACAAAAGTAAACAAGTGGAACCTGAGTAAACTTAAAACCTTTTACACAGCAAAGGATACTATAAGCAAGGTGAAAAGACAACCCTCAGAATGGAAAGAAAATAACAGCAAATGAAACAACTGGAAAAGGATTCATTTCCAAAATATACAAGCAGCCCATACAACTCAATACCAGAAAAACAACAACCCAAGCAAAGAGTAGGAAAAAGACCTAAACAGACATTTCTCCAAAGACGACGTACAGATGGTGAACAAACACATGAAAAGATGCTCAACATCTCACATTATTAGAGAAATGCAAATCAAAACTACCTTGAGAGATCACCCCACACCACTCAGAATGGCCATCATCAAAAAGTCGACAAACAATAAATGCTGGAGAGGGTGTGGAGAAAAGGGAACGCTCTTGCACTGTTGGGGGAATGTAAACTGATACAGCCACTGTGAAAGACGGCATGGAGATTCTTTACAAAACTACGAATGAAGCCACTATATGACCCAGCAATCCCACCCCTAGGCGTGAACCCTGAGGAAACCAAAATTGAAAGAGACACATGGACCCATTGTTCACTGCAGCACTATTTACAATAGCTAGACATGGAAGCAACCTAGATGTCCCTCGACAGATGAATGGATAAAGGAGTTGTGGTACATATACACAATGGAATATTATCCAGCCATTAAAAGGAACACATCGCAGTCAGTTCTCATGAGGTGGATGAACCTAGAACCTATTATACAGAGTGAAGTGAGTCAGAAAGAGAAAGATAAATATCGTGTCCTAACACACATACATGGAATCTAGAGAAATGGTACTGAAGACTTTTTACAGGGCAGCAATGGAGAAACAGACATAGAGAATAATAGGCTTATAGACATCGGGAGAGAAGAGGGTGAGATGTACGGAAAGGGTAACATGGAAACTTACATCACCATACGTAAAAAAGACAGCCACCGGGAACTTGGTCTATGGCTCAGGAAACTCAAACAGGGCCTCTGTATCAACCTAGAGGGGTGCAATGGGGAGGGAGACGGGAGGGAGGTTCAAAAGGGAGGGAATCTATGTATACCGATGGCTGATTCATGTTGAGGTTTGACAGAAAACAACAAAATTCTGTAAAGCAATTATCCTTTAATAAAACAAAATTAAAAAAAAAAAAAAAGACAAGACACACCAGGGCTTCCCTGGTGGCTTACGGAGTAAACGGTCCACCTGCCTACGCAGCAGACACCGGATGAATCCCACGTCCAGGAGGATCCCACATGCCGCAGAACAGCTAAGTCTGTGTGTGCCACAATTACTGAACCTGTGCTCTAGAGACCAGGAGCGGCAACTACTGAACTCCGCCAGACCAAGAGCCCGTGCTCTGTAAGAAGAGATGCCACTGTAATGGGAAGCTCATGCACCACAACTAGACAGTAGCCCCCCTTGATGCAACTAGAGAAATGTCCGCACAGGAACTAAGACCCTGTACAGTCAAAAATAAATAATAACATAACAGTGAGAAAAATGAGAATGAAAATCCTAGGAATAAACGTACCTATGGAGACAAAAGACCTCTACTTCGAAAACTGTAAGACCCTGATGGAAGAAATCAAAGATGACACAAACAGAGGGAAAGATATGACCATGTTCTTGCTTTGGAGGAATCAATATTGTCAAATTGACTCTCATACCCAGGACCATCTACGTACCCAATACACTCCCTAGAAAATTACTAATGGTATTTCTCAGAGAACTAGAACAAAAAATGTTTGAAATCTGCATGGAACTACAAAAGTTCTGGAACAGCCAAATCAATCTTCAGAAAGAATAGTGGAGCTGGAGGAATCACACTCCCAGACTTCCCACACTCCCAGACTGTGGCCATACTTCAAAGCTACAGTCCTCAGAAAGAGTAAGGCACTGGCAGAAAAAGAGAAATACAGATCAGTGGAAAAGGATAAAAATCCCGAAATAAAGCCATGCACCTACGGTAAATTAATGTACAGTGAAAGAGGCAAGAATATAAAATGGAGAAAAGACAGTCTCTTCCTAAGCACTGCTGGGCAAACGGGACAGTTACATGTAAAAGAATGGAGTTAGAACATTCTCTCATACCATATACAAAAATAAGTGCAAAATGTATTCATGACCTAAATATGAGACCAGACTTGATAAGACTTCCAGAAGAAAACATAGGCAGGACACTTTTGCCGTCAAGCACAGCGATACCTTGTGGATCTGTCTACTACAGAAATGGAAATAAAAACAAAATTAAACAAACCAGGCCCCATTAAACTTAAAAGCTTTCGCGCGGCAACTGAAGCCATAAACAAAATGAAAAGACAATCTAGAGAATGGGAGAAAACATTCGCAAACAATGAGACAGACAAGGGGTTAATTTCCAAAATGTACAAACAGAATCAACATCACAATATGGATATTAAAAAATGAAAAATGGGCTGAAGACCCACATAGGTATTTACCAAAAAAAATAAAATAAAATAAAGGTGGCCAAAAGGCACATGAAAGATGTTCAACATCACTAATTATTAGAGAAATGGAAACCAAAACTCTACTGAAGAAATATCACGAGACACTCGTCAGAAGGGCCATCATACAAAAATCTCCAAAGAATACATGCTGGGGAGGGTGTGGAGAAAATGGAAGCCTCCTACACTGTTGATGGGAATGTAAACTGATGCAGCCACTCGGGAGAACAGAATGGAGGTTCCTTAAAATATGAAAATCACACCTGCATATCATCCTGCAATCCCCCTTCTGGGCATAGATCTGGGACAACCCATAAGTCAAAGAGACACATGTACCCTAATGTTCACTGCTGCACTATTTACAACAGCTAAGACACGGAAGCAGCCTGAATGTCCACTGACAAAGGAAGAGGTGAAAAAGATGATGCAATATTACTCAGCCAATAAAAGAACTAAATAATGCCATCTTCAGCAATAGAGGTGGATGGAACTAGAGATGATCATGAGGCCTCCTGGGTGGCTCAGCGGAAAAGAATCCACCTGCCAATGCAGGAGACGTGTGTTTGGGCCCTGAGTCAGGAAGATCCCCCGGAGAAGGAAATGACAACCCACTTCAGTATTCTTGCCTGGGAAATTCCATGAACAGAGGAGCCTGGTGGGCCACACTCCACGGGATTGCAAAGAGTCACACTTGCCAGTCCACTGAGCACGCACCCAGCTTGCTTACAGGCTTCCTGGCAGTCTTCCCAGGTCACTACGGAAGGTCACTTCCTGACAAGCACAGGAACCTCAGGATGGTCTGGGACCCACGAGAAAGGACAAATTCACCCAAACCTTAGGTACGGCACACGATGTCTGATGGCAATTATCTGATCTGGCTCCTCAGCCTCGAGCAAGCTTTAGAAGTCCAATCAGTCACTCATCATGAAAAGTTCCAGCAAACAGTGTTTTGAACTCTACACGGTCAACCTCTATTCTTGTTGCACTCATCGGAATGATCAAGCCAAGCTGACTGCAACTAGACGAACTGGCAAACGCGGTCTCACTATGGTTGTCTCCAATAGAAATGGGGGTGACCGAGGAGAGAGAATATTATGTTTTGGTAATACAGCTGAATGAATATCAGGTTCTACTGCTGCTGTCTACCTTTTATGTTATGTTTCTGAACTGTAAACTGGACTAAACCCTGAATTCTTCTAGTCCCATTCCTCAAAATTTGGCTACATCCTTCCAAACTAGCATTTCTTGTTTCCCTCCCACCCTCTTGACTTGCAGTCATTAAGAACTAAAACTGCCCTGTTTTGAATGCCATGCAATAGAGGTGGACAACTCTGTCTACACTTCTCAGAAATTACCACAGCTCATGTATAGACAGTCATGGTGCCTGTTGCCATGTGGGCCACTCAAGACCAGCACTCAAGACCATCAAACTGCAAACCAGGAAAATCTGTCAATTTGCCACCACCTGCCCTCAAGGTAAATGCTTCAAATCCAATATGAGAGCTCTGCTATACTGGCTGCTCTCAACACTCAGAAACTGGTTTATTATTGGCTCCCATCATTCACCATTACTTCCTTTTGTTTCCATGGCAATGCCTCATCAAGTACCCACCCGGCTTCTCCCACAATGAAGGGCTAACTTGGGATGTCAGCTGCATCACTGCATCCTAAAATGAGACACAATTGCTTACAATTACTTAAATGACCTCTGTTCAAGACTAAGAGTATAATTCAATGAAAAATGGGGAGACCTACCACCTCAGCTTTACTGTGTGAACATTCCAGGCAAGGTGACGAGGACACTAAGAAGGCTCAAGGCAGGCCTTCACAAAATACACAAACTCTGCATAATGATTACTTTGGTTTAATATGACTTAAGAAATACCCAGTACAAGAGGACATGCTCTGACCCTGCTTTGTTCCCCTCAAAGCAAGAGGCAAAACTCCCAGGGAAGGTATGCCACCTACCTTAGGAGGATGGAGAGCATCCTTATCATCAACGACAGGAAGATATTGAGACTGAGCGGGGACATAAACAAACTTTGTTACTTCTTCATTAATGTGGTACACCAAGGAGAAATCCTACTCTTATAAATTCTTCTCAAATAATTAATTCTTTATCTAAAAGGCTACATAAACAGCCTCCCGTGGTCACTTCTTAAGTCTTACCGCTGTGGGGCCTCCACACCTACAAAATGAAATTGGTTTTCCTTCTGTTAATATCACGGCTGACATCGACTTGATTACAGCAGGCAAATGAACCTAGAAGGCATTACAACCTCCACTAAGAGAAAGAAATGAACAGAAACACAGAATATCTGAAAATGAAAACTCACGGAATGGGACGACAGCTAACCAGATGCTAGAAAACAGAGCAATAGGAAATGTGAAGAAAGGTTTACACAAAATATCCAAACTGATACTCAGAGAAACAAAAACAAAGGAATGAACAGAAGTGCCAAAGGGGGACTCATGGGTCAGAGTCCCACACCTAGCCTCCATGTAACCAGATTCCTTGAAGGAGAGGACAAAGAGACAGCACCAGTCTCTGAAGAAATAATGCCAGACACGACAATTTCCCAAGACGACTTGGGCCATCAGCCCACAACCCAAAAAGTTCAGTGTGGCAGGTCAACAGGAAACCTCACACAAGGAAGATCAATCTGAGACGGACCACAGCTGAACTGTGGAGCACGATTCTTAGTCAGGGACAATCTGAACGTGAGTCAGAGGAAACCCAGGCAGTACCTTCGGGCAGCAACCACCTCAGCCATGTCTGGTCTTTCCACAAAAAGCCAGGAGAAACTTCTGTCCCTCAGGGACAATCACTTTCAAATGCTGTAGGGTGAAGACACTGTGCACCAGGACCTCTACTCTAATGAAGGGAAATGATACGTCAAAAATGAAGGTAAAATGAATATGCTTCAACACAAGAAGAGTTTCCCTGTCTACTTACCAGCAGGTCCCACTACAAGACACCTTAACTGCACGTCCCAGTTAGAAACAAAACACATGAAACTAGAGCCCGAAGCAGAGGGTGTAATAGAACTGAGATGTGGAAACGCCTCCGTTAAAATCAGGCAGAGTGAACTTGTAGGCAAAAAAGGTAACAGGAAAAAAAGACCCTAAGAGATGAAGGAGGACGGCGATTTCATGTCCATTAGGGACCCTGAACCTCAATCAAGAATACCATTCCTAACTACAGGAATATTAAGCAACATAGGAGTCACCTCCCCCGTCTGCAAATTAAAAACACAGTTCCAAAGTAATAATGCCCTCCCTCATTCCCACCCGCTTCACTCCCCGTAGAAAACAGAACCTATTTTGGGCACCACGATAATAAAAATATTACAAAACAAAACCAGACCTAAACAGCCTCAAGACCCGGCAGGAAAAGTAGGGAGACAAGCATACATTAGCGATGCGGAAATGCTGCAGACCCGGGGTCCCATATTCCATCTCAAAAGCCAAGCAAGTGACAGCCAATTCAACCCGAAACGAAGGACCTGACAGCAAAACGGGCCGAGAATGGAAAGGGAGGGAGTGCTACGTGTCAGGAGGAGGCTCCTCTACCCAGGGCCGAGGCTGCTAGATGGATTGGGGCACCCCATGGGCGCCGGGTGCTTTGGGGTTCTGCGGTGTGAGTGGCACCAGCAGGATCCCGCAACCTTGTTCTAGGGGCCAGGGCCAAATCCCAGAATCTGCCGACATTGATCCCATGCCGACTCCGGGCCTGTGGCACAGCCCCCACCTCCCGTTCGTTGCACACCCTTCCAGAACCTTCAACACTCCCCGTGTCCGGCCCAGAGCTTCGGAGACCTAGCTCCTCCACAAGCCCCTGACTTCACGCTCCACCCGTCGTCTTGTTCTGTGCTACAACTGTCGTGTGCTGCTAGAGACGTCTCCGCGCTCCATGTCCTTCCCAGGCGTCCCCAACGTTCCCAGGGGGGATCCCATGTACCGGCAGACCTCTGGAGCCTTCAGTCCCCGTGCTCTGCGAAGACCTTCTGGAATCTTCCCTGATCCTCGCGTCCTGCCAAGAACCGTGGAACTTCCCCGCCCCCGTGTCCCAGCCAGACCGTGGAATTTCCTTTCCACTTCCTCCCGACCCCACCCTTGTCTTGTCCAAACCTTCTGGCACCTTTCTGGACACGACCTCCAGGGGTTCCACAGGCTATAGGTAGTGCAACTGCCGCCGGCGTGTGAGGACAGGCCGCTCAGGCTCGGCGCCCACACTCCACCCGGAAGCACTCAGCGGCCTCCCCATCAGGCTTTGCGCGGCTTCCAGAAGGTTTCGGTGCTCGCGGGTGGGAGCGTCCCCAGGGGTAGTCTACTCAGACTGCCTGGCGGAGGGCGACGCCCGAAAGTGTTAGGGGACACGCAGCGGGGAGATGGTTCCAGAAGGTCTGGGCAGGAGCAGGGGGTGGCGGGGCGTGGCGGGGCAGGTTCATGCCGTGACATACCCCGGCATCACAAGTCTGCCATGACTGACAGTACTAGCGTTCCTGCTCTGTTACAGTGAAACGGAGGGAGAAATCACTACTCGAGAGAGAACCAGCAAATCTCCACATTCTTAGTAACTAGTCCTAAACCAGTTACACAGAAGAGAGGCCCCAGCAGAAACTGGGTAACAGTAAGGTCTAAGGAATGTGAGGTTACCACAAGTTAGAAGTGCAGGGAAAGGAGTGGAAAAGGTGCTTAGTGAAAATATATTACGTTACAGGCATCTAGCAGAAGAACAGGGTGAAAATTTTCTCAGCCTCCATTCAGGAAGTTAGGTCAGACTAGCTTACCTACCCAAAGACATGACGAAGGAAATACAAAGAGGAGAGGAGAAGTGAACAGGAGGTAAACCCAGAAAGCCAAAGTTGGTTATATAGGAGGGAATCATAGTATGTTAATCAGGAAAAGAGCCACCAAAGAAGAAAGATAATATTCTCAAACCCGATATCAGAAATGGAATGGGAGGCATTGATTAGCTCTTTCACTGAATTTATTAAATAATTTATTTGATGAAAAATCAAATGTTATAAATGTGATAAATGTCACAATCTTGATGAAATGCCTAAAACCTGAAAAACACTGTGAGCTCTGACTGACTCACAATGAAATCAGGAGACTAAAGTATCCTGAATCCCTCTGGACAACCTACGGACCATTTTTTATTGAAGTTAAATCCTTAAAACAGTAAGGATACACCAAGTTTATGAATGCTGATTCCCAACAGAGTGAAGATTAATCTAGAAGTTAAATGAAATTCAGTCCGAATCTCAGCTGGTCTTGTGGGTATGTGGGCGCGCATGTGTATTTTGTGTGTGTGTGTGTTGTGTGTCTGGGTGTTTGTGCGTGTGCATGAAGTTGATTTTAAATGTTTAAATGTTTATCAAAATGCAATTGGCTAGGAGTAGCAAATAAAATCTACTATGAGAAGGAAAACACTGGAGGACTTGCTCTCTCAACTGACAAGAACATTTATGTCTTCTCACTTATTAAGAGAGTGTGGTGTTGGGCTCAGGGTGGGAAAATAGACCCATAGAGAAGAAAAGCAAAGTCAGAAAGCAGAAATGTCCAGTTACAGGCTTTCTGATGCAGGGAGGGAGGGAGGGAGAGAGTGATGACAGGAGAGAGAAAGAGAAGACCTTTGAAGGAGACAACTATTTTCAGGAATTGGTTCTTATAGTTGTAGGTTCTGGCAGGTTTAGAGTCTGTGGGGCAGGCTGGCAGAAATTCAGCAAAGAACTCTATTGCAGCCTTGAGCCTAAATTCCACAAGGCTGAAGCCTGGAAACTCAGGCAGGAGTCTGTGCTGTGGTCTTCCAAGGAGAATTTCTTCTACCTTGGAGATTCTTGGTGTTTACTCTTTAGAGTTTCAACTGATTAGATGAGGCCCACCCACTTTATGGAGGATAATTGGCTTTACTCAAAGTCTCTTGATGAAAGAGCTCATCACATTGAAAAATCTCTTCATAGCAACATCTAGATTGGTGTTTGGCGAAGAATTTGAACACCATAGCTTAGGTAAGTTTACACACAAAATCACCCATCACTCTGGTTATTTCAAAGAAAAGGTCTCCTACATTATTTGGCCTTTTGTGCCTGGCTTCTTCACTTGGTGTCTTATTTCAAGGTTCCTCCATGTTGTAACATGTGTTGTTACCTTGTTTATTTATGTGTCTAAATAAATTTACTGAGATATTAATTTATACACCATGGGATTCACTCATTTAATGTGCACAGGCCAGTAATTTTTATTATATTCACAGCTATGTCAACCATCACCGTAGTCCAATAATGACTTCACCTTGAACTGAAACCCGAAACCCAATCATGGTTATCCCTCTACACTGCCCAGCCTCACCCCACTCCCAGCACTAGGCAACCACGAGTGTACTTTCTGTCCCCTATTCTGAACATTTTCTGCGAATGGAATCGTATAACCCTGGCTTTTTTAGCTTGCCACAGTGTTTTCCAGCTTCATTTGTGTTGTGATGTGTTTCAGTACTTCGTTTTCCTTGCTTAATAATATTCCATTGTGTTATTATACCTTATTTTGTTTATCCATTCATCAGCTGATAGACTTTTGGGTTGTTTTCACCTTTGGTCATTACAAATAATACTGCTGCCAGCATCTACGTAAATATCTTTATGTGGAGCTACGTTTTTACCTCTCCTGGGAAAATGCCTAGTAGTGAAGTCGTGGGTCCTACCATCACTCTCTAACCTTTGGAAAAACTGTCAGGCTGCTCCCAAAGTGGCTTCACCATTTTGCATCCCCACCAGCAGTGCATGAGGGCTCTGGTTTCACCACATCCTCAGCAGTACTTGTTATTTTCTGATTTTTTTTATGATTCTAGACCTCCCAGTGGGTATGCAGTGGCATATTATTGTGGTTTGATTTAAATTTTGCTGATGGCTCATGAAGTGGCACATGTTTTCACATGTGTGTTGGTCATCTGTGAGTGCATCTTCCTTGGAGACATATCCGTTCAAATGCTTTGCCCAATTAAAAATTGTTGTCTTTTTATGATCGAGGTTTGAGCATTCTTTTTTTAAACTTTTTTTTTTTGTTGGAGGTTGATTACAATATTGTGTTGGTTTCTGCTACACATCAACATGAATCGGTCACAGGTAGACATATGTCTCATCCCTCTTGAACCTCCCTCCCATGTCCCATCCCGTCCCACCCCTCTAGGTTGTCACCGAGCACTGGGTTGAGCTCCCTGTGTCACACAGCAAATTCCCACTGGCTGTCTATTTTACACATAGTAATGTATATGTTTCCATGCTGCTCTCAATTTGTCCCACCCTCTCCTTCCCACACTGTGTCCACCAGTCTGTTCTCTATGTCTGAGTCTCCATTGCTGCCCTGCAAATAGGTTCATCAGTGCCATCTTTCTAGATTCCATACACATATGTTAATATACAATATTTATCTTTCTCTTTCTGACTTACCTCACTCTGTACAATAGGTTCTAGGTTCATCCAACTCATTAGGACTGACTCAAATGTATCCTTTTTATAGATGAGTAATATTCCATTGTATATATGTACCACAATTTCTGTATTCATTCATCTGTTGATGGACATCTAAGTTGCTTCCATGTTCTAGCTATTATAAAAAGTGCTGCAATGAACTTTTGGGTATATGTGTCTCTCTCTCAGTTATGGTTTTCTCAGGGTATATGCCCAGTGGTGGGATTGTTGGTTCATACAGTAGTTCTTTTCCTAATTTTTAAAAGAATCTCTGTATTGTTCTCCATAGTGGCTGTATCAATTTACATTCCCACCAACAGTGCAAGAGGGTTCCATTTTCTCCACACCCTCTCTAGCATTTTTGTTTGTAGATTTTTTAATCATGGCTATTTTGACCCATGTGAGATTTTGACCTCTTTGTAGTTTTGATTTGCATTTCTCTAATAATAATTGCAGTCATGAAATTAAAAGATGCTTACTCCTTGGAAGGAAAGTTATGACCAGCCTAGATAGCATATTAAAAAGCTGAGACATTACTTTGCCAACAAAGGTTCGTCTAGTCAAGGCTAGGGTTTTTCCAGTGGTCATGTATGGATGTGAGAGCTGGACTGTGAAGAAAGCTGAGCGCCGAAAAATTGATGCTTTTGATCTGTGGTGTTGGAGAAGACTCTTGAGAGTCCCTTGGACTGCAAGAAGATCCAACCAGTCCATCCTAAAGGAGATAAGTCCTGGGTGCTCATTGGAAGGACTGATGCTGAAGCTGAAACTCCAATACTTTGGCCACCTCATGTGAAGAGTTGACTCATTGGAAAAGACCCTGATGCTGGGAGAGATTGGGGGCAGGAGGAGAAGGGGACGACAGAGGGTGAGATGGCTGGATGGCATCACCGACTTGATGGACATGAGTTTGTGTAAGCTCCGGGAGTTGGTGATGGACAGGGAGGCCTGGCATGGTGTGATTCATGGGGTCGCAAAGAGTCGGACACGACTGAGTGACTGAACTGAACTGAACTGAACTGAATAATGAGTGATGTTGAGCATCTTTTCATGTGTTTGTTGGCCATCTGTATGTTTTCTTTGGAGAAATGTCTATTTCGGTCTTCCACCCATTTGTTTGATTGGGTTGTTTGTTTTTCTTGTATGAGCTACTTTTATATTTAGGAGATTAATCCTTTGTCAATTGTTTTATTTGCAATTATTTTCTCCCATCCTGAGGGCTGTCTTCTGATCTTGCTTATTTTTTCCTCTGTGAAAAACCTTTTAAGTTTAATGAAGATCCATTTGTTTACTTTTGTTTCTATTTTCATTGATCTAGGAGGTGAGTTAATCCCATGGACTGAGGATCCTGGTAGGCTACAGTCCATGGGGTTGCAAAGAGTCAGACACGACTGAGCGACTTCACTTTCACTTTCAGGAGGTGAGTCAAACAGGATCTTGCAGTGATGTATATCAAAGTGTATACAGCCTATGTTTTCCTCTAAGAGCTTTATGTTTTCTAGCATGAGCATGCTTTATATATTTGGAAAGCAAGCATCTAATCAGACATATGATTTGCAAACACTTCCTCCTATTATGTGGATTGTCTTTTCACTCTCTTGGAAGTGTCCTCCGAAGACCGAACTTTATTAATTTCGATGAAATCCAAATTATCGAGTTTTTCTTTAGGCGCTCATGCCCTTGCTGTGATGTTTAAGGATCTTTTGCCAAATCCAAGATTATGAAGAATAATTTTTATGTATTCTTCTAAGGTTTTTTACAGTTTTAATGCTTATGATTAAATCTCTGGGGCATTTGAGTTGGTTTTTGCATATGGTCTGGGTGAGGTAAAGGCCCAATTTCATTTTTTCCCAAGTGGCTATAAAGTTGTCTAAACAACATTCCTTGAAAAATAAATGCTCCATTTTGGAGGGTCTTGGCACCTTTGTAAAAAATCAAGTGACCACAGATGTATCATTTCATTTCTGGACTCTCAGTCCATTGGTTTATCTGTCTGTCCTTGTGCCAGTACCATCCTGTCTTGAACAATAAAGCTTTGCAGTAAGCTTAGGGGAAAAAAAAAAGAAATCGACAAACATGAGACCTTCTACCATGTCGTTTTTTAAAAGAATACACTGACTATCTAGGTTCCTGCCTTTCCATGTGAATTTTAGAATCAACTTGGCACTTTTTACAAAGAAGCAGCCGGAATTTCATAGAGATTACATCAAATCTAGAGACTGACACGAGGAATATTGTCATTGTAGTGATCTACCTCTTCTGATCCATGGATGCAGAATGCTTTAAAACTCTATAAATATCTCCTTTCATTTCTTCAGTGGCCCTTTGTGGTTTTCTAAGTACAGATTTTCAACATCTGTTGCTTAACTAATTCCTCCCTGTTTCACTCTTTTTGACACTCTTGTAGATGAAATAGATTTCTTTATTTTATGTTCAGATTTGTCACTACAAGTGAAGAGAAATATGATTGATTACTGCCTGTGCAGCCCTGGCAAGTTGCATGACTGCAGGCCCCAGCTGCTCCCATCAAGTGGAGAGCAGTGGGGTTGAAGGGAAGACAGGAGTCAGGGTCTGCAAAGTGCTCAGAGGTGTCTGTGGCACACAGCACATGCTATTTGTTTATCAGGAAGTAGGTCAGAAGATATCCTTTGGCTAGGGGAGCCACTAGCATCACATGCTTTGCAGGAGGTGGTGGTGGGGTGGGGCAGGGGGCGATGAGAGGCACATTTCTTTCTTAGTAGTTTTGAGTCTCTTGGCTGCACTGGATTCTGAGCTCCATATCAAAGCCAGGTGGGCGTCAGGTCACCGGTCTCTAAAAGGGTGCATTGGCCCTCCTTGAAACCTACTCCAAGGCAGACAGAGTGGTGGCCACAAGGCTGAGGTCCCCAGAGGGTGTCCAAGTCGCCTCATCTGCCATGCCCTGCCAGTGCCTCAGTGAGGACAGGCACTTCTGCGTCCCAAGATGGGGAGGTCACTTTGTGGGGAACTGTGAGGACACCCTGTCCATCTGGACCAAGGCCAGTGCCTGGTCTGGACTGTTCTGGAACACCAGGGCCCCTTGTGCTCACCTGGCTCCCTGTGATTAGGGTTCACTCCTCCCCCAGTGGAGGGCTGCTGATTCATGAGTGTCTTTCCCTCCTGCCACAGAGATCAGCCTGGGTCCTTCTGGAATCTTCTGAGAGGGTAACAGGCAGGAAGGCCAGGGGTCTCCAAATGGAGGAAATAGGCTGCAAGTGCCAGACATTTTTATCTCTCTTAAGCGGCAGAAGGACACAAACCAGTGATATATTTTTTTCTTCTCTATACAAATTTAAAAGGAAGTTTCTTTTAAAATGCTGTGTTGCCATGACACCTGGTTTCACCTGAAGCTAACTACTCTCAAACCAATACATTTCTTTTTCTTATGGAAGTGTTGTCTTAAGCTATGTTAATGTACCCCAGACTCTATCTTCAAGTTGGTTCCACCAAAGAGCCTAACCTACTTACTCAGATATTGTTCCCTAATCTATGTAAACAAAACTATTTGTTGGTAATCTGCCCTTCTACAAGATTCAAGTCAATCATTTTATGGCCAGGGATAAATTATCTGGTGCCATTCTAAATTCTAAGACATTCCTTTCTTTTCATTAACAGACTGTGAGTGACTATATAACTTACGGCTAAAGACTAGGAGGCGGGTACTCTTTTGCCCCCTTCTGATGCCTATGTCAGAAGCTTTCTCTATCTCCTTTATACTTTAATAAAACTTTATTACACAAAAGCTCTGAGCGATCCAGCCTTGTCTCTGGCTCCAGATTGAATTCATCTCCTCCGGAGGCCAAGAATCCCGGCGTCTTATCGTTCAGCAACAACCTTTCACTTCCATGGTGACTAGGCAAGCCCCAGCCAGGTGCACCACCTCAGCAGAGACCAGGTCAGTCCTGCCCACAACTGTGTCTTCAACCTGATGGTATCTGCTGTGAGGCATTTTGGTCAGGGTTGCAGGGGCTTGTGTTGGGTGAGGCGTGCTGCCCTGTTTCCTGCGGGGTGTGAGCACTCACTTTCCAGGCAGATCTGGGCTTCAGTGCTGGCTGCTGTCCCAGATCTCAGGGGAAGGAGGCCTGAGGGGTGAGGCCTGAAAGGGAGGATTCAAGGTAATGGCCGTGTGGCAGGTGCTGGAAGGAGGAGGGCCGTGAATGTTGTACCCCTGAGCTCCAGACCTGTGACGAGGGCCACCTGGAGCCTCCACCCAGTATGAGAAGCTGCAGGTGCACCCAAAGGGTTCCAGGGATGGAGGTGCTGAGGCCAGTGGCCATCTCTGTTGCTTGAGACTTTGCTACCAGTGATCCCTGCACATCCTCCCAGCACAGCACCCTTGAGCATGGTGTGGTCAGTGTCAGGGTTTTCCTTGTGCATGTGCGTGAGGTGCTGCCAGCCTTCAGGGAGAAGTGTAATTGTGTGGTCAAAACCCTCTTTGCTGGGACATGGGAAGCCTGGATGCCTCTCTTTCAGCCACTGAGGCACAGATAGGATGCTGGACTCAGCCTCTAGATTCACCAGATTCCAGATTTGGTCCCAGCTGGGGCCTAGAGTCGTTCAGTCTGTCTTCCTGGGGACAACTTCCCGGGGACTGTTCCTCCTCATGCTCCCTGACCTCTGACCCTCCACACACAGGAAGCCTCTCCCCTGCTTGGCACTGTGGGCAAGCCTGGGCGGAGCTCAGGCCTTATGGTCCCAGGGACGAGGGTTCCAATCCCCTCTGTGTCGTGCAATAGCCTGAATCCTCGGACAAAGACCCTCGTTTTCTGGGCTCCCCTTTGCTGATGGACAAGCTGGGATGGCGACAGAGCCTCACACACAGCCGTGGCTGAATGGGACTGATACAAAATACAGAGCAGGATCCAGGGAAGCGCCCCCAACTGCTAGCAGCTGATGTGTTATTGCCATACTACCAAGACTATGCTGCTGTTTTTCCTTGTCCCTGCAGAGTAAGGGAAATCCAGAGCACCTGAAGGAGTCCCACTGCTTTTCCAAGCTCATTGCTGAAAGGGAGACTCAGGCACCAGAGTCTTCCCAGCAGTGAAGCGTGTGGCTGCAAGGAGGCAGGGCCATACTTGCAGGCATCCAACGCAGTCCAGGAGTACCTGGTGCTGGGTATAAAAGGGCTGTGGCATGTGCTGAGTGTTCAGAGGGGCTGGTTCTGAGAGATGAGGAAGAATACACATTACTGCAGGGAGCTGTCTTGGGAATGTCCCAAATATTTCAGTGCTAAGTCCTGAGAGGACAGGGCTCACATCCCTGCCCCTCACAGGACCTGTGCCAAGGGGCCTGCCCACAGGCAGTGCTGATGCCAACGTAGTCACGTGATTGTACCAGCTTCTTGCTCACACTCCCACCTCAAATCCCTCATCTCTCTCTTGGGTCCACGTTCCTCCTCTAGAAGCAAATCCTGGGGAGCTCTTTCAGTGAAGGTCTGCTTTTGTCACTCGTGGTTTCTTTGAAAATGTTTCACTTAGCTGCTGTTTTTGAGTGGACACGGAGCAGATTGAAATCCTATATTGATGGCCATTTTCCCAAAACACCTCGAGTATTCTGTTCTATTGTTTTCTGCCATAATAGTGTGATCATGACAAATCTATTGGACATCTGTCTTTGATTTCCGGAGACTTTTCACTGTTTCTCTTCACTGTTAATGTACTGCCTAAAATACAGTAGGATACAGGTTTCCACTACAGTTGCATGTCTGTGTGGGGCTGCAGGTGTATCTGCAACAACGTGGGGGCCCATCCAGATACTGGTAGAACTCTGTGCCTTGCCTGGAGCATCACCCTATACAACTGCTTATATATGTACCTCACTTTTTCATTTCACAGATGGCTAGGGTTCTCACGAAGAGACGCACCAAAAGAGAACAATCCTCCTCTTGAAAGAGAATTGTGTTGCATACGTTTTTGACATTATGAAAAGAATGAAATAAATACCCCTTTCTATAGTAGGGACCCACAGGATATAATCCCACTGAGGTCAAATACCGTCCTTCTCAATAATGTATGGCACAGTGCCTAACACATAAAAAGTCCCAATAAGCACGTGTTAAGTGATCAATGAAAGGGAATACTTAACCATTTGAAACTGGCCTGCAATCCGACTGGTGTCCCGGGTTCTACAAGCACATAAGACCCCTCTTGCAAGGTAGGCAACTCCTCCCGCAAGAAAGCTGAGGAACATTTTGTGGAGACTTGACAGTTGTGGGATGTTCGGTCATCCCCCAGGACAGCCACAGACAGAAAGCTTCCAGACACCAACTGTCTGCTTAAATGAGCCACTGAGGGTCCTTGGGTTCGAGCAAGGTTCCCGAGCTAATACTCTGAAAATCCCCCGACCCCAGCAACTCTACACAATCCAGAACACGTAGAAAGTGCATTTCTGTGCTTGTAAAAGGGCAGGATGTCTTCAGGACCCAGAAGCAACGCAACGCGGGACCAGGAGCAGGGAGGAGGGAGCACGGAAGCGCCTCCAGGGGAGGCTTGGGTCCAAGCCACTGAGCCTGATGGTCTGCTGGCCCCAGTTCCCAGGGAAAGGCTTGAAGCACAGGACAAAAGTAAGATTAGACATTGCAACTGGAACCCCGCGGAGAGGCAGGCTTTTAAAAGAAGGCTGAACTTGAAATACCTGTCAGCTGCATGCAGTTTTTAATGTATTTATTTTTAATTGGAGGATAATTGCTTTCCATTGCTGTGCTGGCTTCTGCCAGACCTCAGCATGAATCAGCCACAGATACACATGGTTCCCTCCCTCTTGACCCGCCTCCCACCCCACCCCCCTTTCCCTCCTCTCTAGGCTGTCACAGAGCCCCATGTGGAGGCGAGACCTTGAAAACACTACACTAACACTGCAAACTGCCCTCAGCACTGTCAGGCGGTGAGCAGTGAGCTGAGCTTTCCAAGGTGGAATGAGGATGAACCCCCGAATCCCCGTTCCCTCCCAAGAACCGAGACAAGGCCCTCAGCGTGGTCTAGGATTTACACTACTCACGCCCCAGAGGAGACCCGGGGCTGAGCAATGAACACAGAGTGGTTCTAGGAAAGCGACAGCCCCTGTGCAAGAGATGACACAGCCTCAAACCAGACCTCGGCGGCACAGGGAACATAGAGGACATTCCGGTTCTTGGCATCGGGCTTCTTAAAGGCACTACCACTGCTACAGTGAAAGACACGCAGAGGCGTGGGAATCATGAGGATCACACAGTAGGCTGTTGAGGCAGTAATAACCAGGCAGGTTGTCAGAAAGAGCCGGACGGAGCCTCACACTGGAAGACACGGGAAATTCCAAGCTGGATAAAAGAAAAGGGACCCCTCCATAGACTAGAAAGAGGAAATCTGGAGAAACAGGGAAATCCAGGAGAGGATCTAGAAAGCAGACAGAGATGCTTAGCTGGAGTTTGTCTCCACAACATTCATGAGCACTACCAAACCACGGTTCCTTAATGAGGGCCTTAGAGATCGGACGGTCCTCATGGCTTCAAGCAGTACCCCTTCCATGGAAGCGCCATGAGACTCTGCCAGATGAGTGAATTCTCTAAGCCTCAGTTTTCTCACCTGCAAAATGGGAATGAGGGTAGCACGTGCCTCTTAAGGCTGCCGTGAAGATCAAGCATCCATGTGCGCCAAGCTCGGCAGAATGACATGAATTCACAAGGGGACTAGGTTTTCATTCTATTCCTGTCATCACACTTGCTCCACCCATTGCAGAGCAGGGCCACTGAGCACTGGAAAAGGATCACACAGGCTGAGTGCCAGCTGAGCCAGAAAACTGTGCACTTCCCGAAAACCCATCTCACTGTGCCTCAGTGGACCTGGCGAAATGGTAATTCTACAGAATTCCCATAAGAAGAACTCAGGGCTCAGAGGGAATGAAGGCTGGGCCTGTGTGCTGGGCGAGGGCTCCAGCTTGTGCCTCTGTGACTACAGACTCTGGAACCTCCTCCCTCCTCCATGAATCTCTGGGTCCCTTTCAACAGTCCTGTCTGGGGTGGGAGAAGATCACATTGTCTGCCGCAGGCCTCTTTCGCTGAGGATAGACTGGATTGGTGACGAGGTGTGCAGCTCTTGTCCTCCTCCAGGGATCTTGGCACCGAACAGATGCCCTGGGGGGTGGTTCACTGGGGGCAGGGAGAGTGGAGAGATCCCCCACCCCTCAGTAGGGGCAGGGCTGGTGCAGCCAGAAACACTACTTCTCCCACCTTGCTGCCTTGCTCGGCCTGCCTGCTCCTCAGCAGACGAAGTTGGGGTGGGGAGGGCGGGAGAGTGGAGAGACCCCACAGCCCCTCATCCTGCCTCTGGGCCCACTTTCTACCTGGGGTGTCACCTGGCTCTAGGTGGGATGGGACAGACTGCTTGTTCCTGCCAACGAGGGGATCCCAGCTGGCTCTCAGTGGTTCAAAGCCTCTTCCAGCCTTGAAATCAGGGTGGTCCCTCTGCTGTGGTTCACTGTGAGAGGGTAGTGGGCACTTCAGACTGTCTCTACTGAAGGGAGTTCGAGGTGGCCCCACACCCTTCTTCTAGAGGCTTCTCTATGGTCGGCCTGCCTCGTGCCAGAGGGGTTCACCATCCCTCCTGCTCTCAAATGAGTATCATTGGCCCTGTTGTCCAGGCTGGCTTTTGGCAGCGTCTCTTCTAGGAAACCTGACTCCCGACCTGCCTGTCCAGGCCTGGGCTGGGCACTTCAGCCACAATTGCAGAGGATCGGCACTGCCAGGGTGAGCCCAAGAGGCTAGGTAGACAGACAACAACCCAGCTTGAAGGCAAGTCCATGCCAGAGCACTGGAAGCCCAGGGGACGGCACTTGAAATGGCAACCATCAGGACAGGGCATGCCCAAGTTGTCAGCTCTTGCATGGGAGCAGAGTTTAGCACAGGTGGTACAAAGGCTGGACAGGCAGGCAGAGGGTGTGGTCCGAGGCCCGTCGCTGGTGTGGCCACACAAGCGGCCTGGGGCTTATGCCCCAGGGGTGACTGGGGTCAAAGGCCCTCAGACGGCACCCCTTGCTGGAGAAGGCACTGGCGGGACTGGGCGTGGGCCCAGGACCTGCCACCAAGGTTCACCCCCAGCTCCGCCCTGGCCTTGCTGTGCAGGCCAGCACGCCTGACCCACGGGGCCTGTGCCGCTACACGTGTGCACAGTGCTGGCTGCACGGTGCTGTGACTCAAAAGGCAGGGCCCACAGGAGAAAAGAGGGGTGGCTGGGGTCCAGCAAAGGGGCTTGTAGCGTGAGTGGCCCGACAGTGTGGTGACACGACTACTGGATGGCCCGGAAGGTGAAGAGGGGGAGGGTAGAGGGCATCAGTATGAAGCGGTAGACCATCTTTATGTCCTCTTGCACCAGTGTCTCCACCAGGAAATTCTTCAGCACCTAGGACAGAGGCAGGGTTCCACCTGGCCCAGCCTGCCCTGCCTTCCAGGGCCCTGAGGCTGGGCACCCCAGGACAAAGCCAGGGGTCCCCGGCCAGGCTGCCCACCCATGTCCCTCGTGGCCCACTCACATGGTGCAGCAGAAGCAGCATCTCCACCTCAGCCACTCGCCGCCCCAGGCACTGGCGCATGCCAAAGCCAAAGGCCAGGTGTGGGAACCTGCTTCCAGAGCCCCGGCAGTCCAACCAACGCTGGGGGTGATAGCTCTCGGGCCTGGCGAACACGGCAGGGTTTCGACCCAGGGAATAGAGTAGGACCTTCACCAGCGTCTGTAGGCAGTGGGAAAGGGCCGATGTCAGCTGGCCCCTGGGTGAAGGTCGGCGGGGCTCCAGGGCCTCACTTACCCCGGCCGGGATGTGGTAGTTCTGCAGCACCAGGTCCGAGCTCACTTGCCGCTCCAAGGTGATACCCACGGGGTAGAGCCTGCGCACAGAGGCATCCAGCAGGGTCCTCAGCTGTGACCAGGCTCTGGACACTCTCTGCAGCCTTCCTAGCCCAGTGCACACAGCCTGAGGGCAGCCCCCCGGGGCCCTCACAGGTCGCTCCTGGCACAGGGAAGCCCAGATCCTGAGGCGCTCCTTCCTTGCATCTCTCAAGTTAGCCAAAGCTCCTCAGGCCAGTGAGGACACGACTGACGAGTGCCCCGGGACACTGAGGTGGGATCCCAGAGGAAGCAGCACCAACCTCCCTCCAGGGAGAAGAAGAGGAGGTACAGGGGGATGCACCCCTGGGCAAAGGAGCTGTCAGGCCCAGCAAGAGAGCTCTGCAGTCACGGGGCCAGGGCCACTGGGTAGTCCAGGTCCACCTCGCCTACCTCAAGGTCTCCTTGAGGGCTGCCCGCAGCAAAGGCAGCTCCGTGGTGACCCTCTGGGGATTTTCTGAGATCCGAGCCTCGGCCACCAGGCTCTCCTGGCGCAGGGCCTGCTGCACCTCCGGGTTCCGAGCCAGTTCAAAGAGAGTCATCAGCAAGGGGAAGGCTGTCTGCAGGGGGCACAGAGGGCCGGGGCTCAGACCTCGGCATAGGCTGTGCCCCTCCACTCCTAAGCCCCTCCCAGAAAGATGGTGGTCCCCTGGGGCAGGGGACCTGCACACTCAGAGACCACAAAGCCCAGAGCCTCGAGTCCTGGAGATTCTAAAACCACCTCATCAGCTTTCCCTGAATCCCTCAGGGGAGGCATCCCCAACGTCACTGAGACCCAGGCCTTCTCTAGCCACCTCAGAACCTGAGGTTTTCTTCCTCCTCTGGGTCCAGGAGGGGCTCACTCTTGACATCTACTCAGTGGGGAGAGTTGAGGAGCTGAGGTCCATCTGGGCATCCACAGTCAGGTCCGTTCACAGCGTCCCAGCAGGAACCGGCAGCCCAGACTCCCAACCGTTTCCTCCTCCTGGATCATTTCCATGTGCAAAGAGCAGTGCCCGCTATCCAGCTGGAGACCTGAGCAGTTCGGTATCTCCTAAACGTCATCCCCAAAGTAACCTACTCCTGGCATCCCCTGCTGTGCAGATCCGGCCTCCCCACGGCTTCCTGAACTGTAGTCCGTGCTGCACTCTGCCCTGTGGCTCATGAGGGACCGGTTGGCTGAGCGAGACACTCCCCACACTGGCTTCCTCTAGCCTGGGATACAGGCTGGGTGTGCAAGGCCCTCCTTGACAGAGGCTCTGACCCTGTCTGCCCTCCTCTGCCCACTTGCCCTGTTTCCCTCCACTCAGCCTCATGGCCTTTCCTCACTGTCCGCTCTTGCGGGACTTGGCCTGCTGCCCTCCAGGCCTCCTCTTCTGTGTGGTCCCTGCAATCCCAGTGAAAGCCCTCCTTCTCCAGGAAGTCTTCCTAGAGCAGGCACATGCCTGGCTCACCCTCTCTCACTTTATGACTGCATCACAGCCCCGGCTCAGGGAGTGTCTCCACCATGAGCCCGCGTCTCTGCTCAGGGCCTGGGTGCCTGGCCCCCAGAGACACTGGCAGAGGGAGGCTCGGTCTAGACGCACGATGCTTTGGCTGCACTGCACACCCTGGGCCCGGCCCGCTCCCTGGGCTGGCTTCCCTGCCACCTGCTCTCTCTCCCACACGCTGGAGCCCCTTGCTGCCCTTCCCATTAGCCTGTCACCTCCAAACGATCGTCTCTGTCCCTGGAAAAGGTCTCTAATGTGACCCTGCAGCCGGACCCCAGGGACCTCTGATGCTGCAGGTACCCAGGCCTCCGGCCGCTCTACACTCTGTCTGGAGCCTGGTTTCCCTGGGTCACCACAGATGCCTTTCCTTTGGGAAGCTGGAGGCATAGATTGGGAAGGGGCATGGAGGAGACATTTGCCGTGGGAGGAGGCTACCTGGAGGCAGGAGAGCTCCCTGCTCTATGGGAAGGGCTGGGTGCTGGCCTGACCGTGTCCACACTCCCAGCAGTGAGGTCAATCGTGTTGGCCTTGATGGTATCCAGGGTCATGTCTGCTCGCATCAGCAGCTCTGCTACAATGCCGCTGTAGTGCCACGGGTGGCCGAGGGCCAGCTCCTGATAGATTCTCTGGATGGCTCTGTTGGCTGCAGGATGCACAGCGACAGAAGCCCTGGGTCTGGCGCTGGGAAGCACTGTTCTTTGTCATCCTCCTGCCCTTTACCCTCCATGCCCCCAAGTCTCCACATCCTGCCCCCAGTTCTCAGGCCTGCCCAGGCCAGCATCATTGCCGATGGTATCTGGGACCATGACGAAGCCACAAGCCCCTCCCGGGACTTCAGTCCTTCCCCAACTGTGGTGAGTGGGGACACCCGGGGCCCCCAGTCACCGCACTGCCCGGTCTCCAGCCCTCACCATACTGGAAGATGTAGTCCCAGGCCTCGAAGTGCTCCCTCCACATGTTGGTGCTCGTCCACCGTGACAGGCGCCTGGGCACAAACATGAGCTGCACGGTGGACCTGAACATGGCCTCCAGCGCGTGGATAAAGTTCAGGCTGTCAGGGTTTGGCTGCTGGGTCAAAAGGCCAAGCCGCTCTCCATAAAGGACTAAGGTGCTGGCTGTGGGAGGAGGGGTTCCTGAGCCCCGGGTAGCCCAGGCCTCAGGGCCAGCTGCCCCCACCCTGAGGTGTGCCCGCCTCGCCAGCCCACACCTTCGATGGTGTAGCGAAAGACGCTGGGCGCGATGTCCAAGGTCAGACTCCCCCGAGCATTCTGCAGCACCCGCGCCTTCAGGGTCTGGGAGAAGTCCCTGGCCACACCATCCACCAAGGGCGTGTACTTCTGCAGGGCTGGCAGCGAGAGCACATCTGGGTTCAGCCGCAGTCGGTCCAAACGCCACTGGGGCCCATTGCTGTAGAGCAGGGAGTGGAGCGTCAGGGTGTCAGTCAGCAGTGGCCCCGTCCTGCACCCCACCTTCCTCTCTCCAGGATGAAACGGGCCAGAAAAGGTGCCGCCTGCTGGTCCTCAGGGGCAGGCGGACCCCGTTGGGACCATGGCGGCAGCTCTTTCCTTGGGGCAGCGTTGTGTACTTCATCCAGGTTGAGACGGGGGCCTGTGGCTGAGCCTGCTGCCGGGGTGTCTGCAGAATGGCAGGCCTGCAACACGCACCTCCCCTCCGGGCCCCCTCCAGGCCTGGAGGCTTCTTCTGTGAGGAAGGAGGCCGAGCCCCTGGGAGCGGGCCCAGCTGGCTCTCATCGCTCCAGAGTGGGCAAGGCCTCTGCCATGCTGCCTGCCGGCTACCCTCCCCTCACAGCCGCTGCCCCTCGTGGCAGAATCCAATCGTGCCTCTCCTGATATTACCCACACAGGGCCCAGTGCCCGTCGGGGTCTGCTGGCAGGACCTGGGGGCTGGAGGAGGGGAGACGTGCACCCCACCAGCAGGCCCCTCCGAGCCTCTGCAGGCGCCACCCTCCCTCTTCTGGCCGTGCAGGGAGGGTCCCCAGGTAAGGGTCCCCCCCAGGTAAGGGTCCCCTTACCCAGCTCCAGGGCACACAGGTTGCCCAGGCACGGGCCCGATCCGGAGCCGGTGGGCACCCTCTCCCCACCCACCCAGGTGGGCCCCGGGCAGGCTCGCTTTGAGGTCTTCCCCGTCCCACGTGCTCTCTGCACGCAGGCCGCCCAGCCCCTCCCTCCGCACTCCCACCGGCCCTCACAGCAAGAACACGCCACACTTGTGCCCGCGAGCCTGTCGGTAGGCCAGCCAGGGCTCCAGGAGCATCCGCTGGGGGTGACGGCTGTCCGCCTGCTGCAGCCTCTCCACGTCCTCGGGCAGCATCACGAACACCATGTGTCTCCCTCCCACGTCGTACCTGTGGGGCAGAGCTCCGCGACCTGCTGGGGGGCCATGTCCTGCCCTGGGCCCCGCTGCACAGAGCCAGGCGCTGGCTCAGAGCCAGCGGGCCCTCCCGCAGTCCTCTGGGGTCTGCGTTCTGTGCTCCCAGCAGCGAACCGCCCAGGGCTCCTGCTCACCAGGGGCCCCCCGTCTGCGGCAGCTGAGGCACACACCTGCCCCAAGGAGCCCTCCCCTGCCCCTTCCCCACGTCCCGGGTGCCCCCGCCGGGATGTGGGCGGTGGGATGTGGCACAGCCCTGGCCCAGTGGGACTCAGCCACCAGGGGGGACAGAACGTGAGGGTGTTCTCACTGACGTGAGTGGGCACAGCTTTACCTGAAAATGGGCCCCAGCTCCTGGAAGGTCTGATGCATGTCCAGGTGCATGTTCTCAGAGCCCTGCTCCTTCCAGATCTGCAGCATCCGCATCCACTTGTTGCCAGGACACCGGGGCATGGATTCGAAGGGCAGCACCGCCTTGGCGGCTGCAGCGGCTCTGGTGCCCAGTAGGCGTGCCCCACGCAGGGACAGCCAGGGCCCTACCATCCACGCTCTGGCCTTTGTCCACAGCGCCATCCTGCTGCCCCCCGCCCCCTCAGCCCCTTCCTTTTATCTCACCGGGTCTGCTGGCCCTGGCGACCTGATCACGTCACAGGCCAGACTGGCTCTGGGCCAGACTAGGAAGCCCAGGGCAGCACTCAGGCTAAAGGCCTCCAGTGGGGGGACAGAGATGGATGGTGCGGAGTGCGGCAGTGACGCAGGCCTGCTGGCGGGTGGCTCTTGGGAGCAGGGCACGGTTGGAACAGGGACCCAAAGGGGCAGCGGTAGGGGCAAGAGGCCCCCTCCCCCTCCAGTGCAGGACAGGCGAAAGATGGATGGGTGCCTTATCTTCACAAGGGATGAAAGGGGACCTTGGGCATGTTCGTCTCTCTTCTACAAGGACCAGAACAGGGAGTAGTGGAAAGGGCTGGGCTCTCATTTCCCGCAACCCTGGGTTTTGCCTGCTCTTGCCCGGGCCGGATGCTGGGTCCAGGGGTGGAGGCAGGAGCCAGCCAGGGTCCCTCCCAATGGGGGCTTGCAGTCCCACGGGGGGCCCTTAGGGGGATGCAGAGACCCCACTGGCTCACTGGCAGCCAGGGCAGTTTGTGGCCGAGGCCCTGTCTGTCTGGCCAGGCTGCTCCAGCTGAGGAGCAGAGAACCCAGGAGACGGGGTCACCGGCAGGGAGGGCGAAGGTGGCCTGCAAGCCCCTCCTCAGTCAGAAGGTGAGAGGACCCTGCCCCCACGGGGCATGTGCTCAGGGGCCCATCCTTCTTTCTTCCTGGAACATGAGCTGCCCCAGGGGGGAGACAGTCTATGACAGGGGCCTAGTCGTGGGCCCCCACCCTCCCAGGGACCCAGGAGGCACACAGCTGGAGCCCTCCCTCTGCTTGGGGGTCCATAGTTTCAGACCCCGTGTCGTCCACCCAGCCCTGGCAGCTCTCCCAGGAGGTCAGTGTTGCTGTCTCTGGCCCTGCTTTCAAGCAGGAGATGGACAGCAGGTCTTCGGTTCCCCTCCCCAGGTCCCCCTTGTGTCAGCGGGGCCCCTGGGCCCTCATGCTTGGGCCTCTGCAGAGGTGCCCAGGAACCCCAGGCCTGATTTGGGGATGGTGCCCTGAAGACACCGCCATGCAGCCTCTGGAGGTAGGACAGGGAGCGCGTGGGGCTTCTAGTTCAGGGTGGCTGAAGATCTGAGTGTTACTTGTCCTTCTACTTTCACTCATTCCCTCTCTTGACACTTCCTGGGGGATAGTCAGCTGTGGCCATGAGTCAGAACTGCCAAGGTCCCTCATCAAGCCGAGATGCACGGTGGGCCTCAGCCCCAGGTGGCGTAAGAGCTGTCCTCGGGCTGAGACGCAGCCTGGAGCCCCAGCCTGCCCTTGGGGTGCCGCTGCCTCGGCCCAGGACACCCTGGCCAGCCTCCTGAACCTGTTCCTGCCTGTGTGCCCTCCGCCTGCACTAGCACCAAAGGCTCCTGAACTTGTGCCGAGCTCTCGGTACCTCCTAGACCTCCCAAGCTTGAGAGCAGGGTGCAGGTCCCAGGGGAATCTTCACGCAATGACTCCTCACAGAGGAAGACCCGAGAGCGCTCTCAGGGCCCCTGATCCCCACGTCGCCGAAGGTGGGGCTCTGCCTCCCGCATGGGCCTGGCAGCCCCTCCCCGCAGGCCTCCTCTTGTGCTGAGGGCCAGCCAGCCGGGCTGTCTGCCCCGAGGCACAGCTGTGGGGGAGGACCCAGCCCAGCCCCAGAAGGGGCTGAGAGTCCCTGACAGGGGAGCCTCTGCCCTGATGGTCTCCCCCGGTGGAGCCAGGCCAGGGTCTTGCAGAGAAGAGCACCGCTCAGTGGGCGTCCCAGGGCCAGACCAGTGCCCAGGAGCCCTGATACTGTTCTGGGCTGTTGTTGAACAGCCCTGGTTCTGCTGTTTCCAAGCAGAACCCTTCTCCTCCCCCGCATGCTGGGGTCTGAATTCTCCATACTTCATCCCTGGTCCTTACTATCCCGACTCCAGTCTCAGAGCCTGTGCCCCAGTAAGTTCTCAGGCTCCTTCCCCTCTTTCCCTGGGCTGGGGGAGTCAAGGGGAACCCCAGCAGTGGCCCAGCCCCTGCCTCAACCTGCCCACGCAGGTAGAGCCCCGGGATCCTCTGGCCCAGATATCAGAACTCTTTGGTGTCCCCTGAGGGGGGTGGACTGCCAACTCCAATGTGAGCCCAGCCAGGATCGACCGGAACACCTCCTCGAGGAGGCGGGGGCCCCCTTCTTGATGCACTCGACCTCACAGACCTCAGCATCTGCAAGGTCCATGCTGTTCGAAACAGTCTGTGTGCAACAGAAAAAGACGAGGAGTGTGCCAGGATTGCCACTCCTGGGTACATATCTGAGAAAAGTAAACACACTAATTTGGGAAGATGCTAGAACCATAATTTACAGCTGCCAAGATATAGCAGCAGCATGAGTGTCCATCAACAGAGGATTGGATGAGGAAGATGTGGTCTAATTCCATATATATACATATATATATATATATATATATATATATATATATATATATATATGCACACTTGTGGATATATATGAACATATAGAAATATGTATGTATATATACATGTATAACATATACGCTATATATAATCTATATATGAATATATAGAAAGTGAAAGTGTTACTCACTCAGTCACGTCCGACTCTTATCCACCCCATGGATTGAGGCCCACCAGGCGAATTCTCCAGGCAAGAATACTGGAGTTACCATGCCCTTCTCCAGGACATCTTCCGAACCTAGGGATCAAATCTAGGTCTCTTGCATTGCAGGACAGTGCATTTACCATCTGAGCCACCAGAACTATGTGGGAAATACTACTCAGCCATAGAGAAGAATGAAATGTTTCCATGTGCAATAATGTGAATGCACTTGGAGGCCATTGTGCTAGAGAAGGAAGTCATACAGAATAAGACAAATACTGTTGTCACTCATATGCAGAATCTGAAAAATAAAACAAACTTGTGATTACAACAAAAAAGAAACCAACTCACAGATATAGAGAACAAACTAGTGGTTTCCAGTGGGGAGAGGGAAGGAGAGGGGCAGTATAGAGGTGGGGACTCTTCTGTCTACAGTAAGCTACAGGGACATATATTGTACAGGACGGGAGATGGAGCCAATATTTTACAGTAACCACGAACGGACTATGCATTTAAAAATTTTCAGTCACTATAACGTACACCTGTAACTGAAGTGGTATCATACATCAACTCCAATTTTCAGAAAGTGGGACATTCACCCTATTGAATTTTATGAGTGACATAAACAAAGGTTTACCTTTCATTCACATACTTAGCTCAATAAGTATGAACAGAGAGAACATGGCCCTTTGCTTACAATCACACAACTGAATTTCTAACGATGATGGACAGAATTACTGCAGGACACACAGTAAGAAGGATGACCAAAAATAGAAGGACTAGCTAGCAAGACAATACTGAATGAATGAGAACACATATCAGAAGTTTGCAACATCGTAATACACTTTGTATCCAGACTGAACTAGACAATCATATGCACCAAAGAAAACTGTTTCAAATAGGATGAGAAGCTGAAAAGTGGAAAGATCCTGCGATGATTACTGTGAAGGAAAACTGGAAAGCAGGTCTGCTGAGGACGTGGAGGTTAATGCCTAGGTTTTAGGGCTCGGTGAAGGCCTGCATGTCCAGAAGGTCTGGGCAGGACACAGGGGCAGGCAAATTTCCAAGAGGTCTGGGCAAGACATGGGGTTGGAGGTGTGGGTAAGAAGTTCCAAAGTCTGGAAGGATATGGGACTACAGGAAGGATCCAGAGTTCTTGGCAGGAGGCATCTCAAGGAAGGCTCCAGAAGGTCTTCAAAGAACACAGACCCTGGAGAAGGTTCCAGAAAGCCAGGCAGGACATGGGGGAGCAGGGGTGGAAGGATGTGGTGGAAAAATGTCCCAGACGGTCTAAGCCGAAGCCAAGGCCACAGGGAAGGTCAGTAACCTGAGCAAACACAACTGGGAAGGTTCTAGAATATGGGGCAAGATCTGGCTGCCATGGGGAAACTTCCAGAAGATCTGGGCAGAAAAAGGAGACGAAATATTATAGATGCTCTGGACAAGAAGATGGAAGGGGTAGGGGGGAGTGGGTCAGGGGCTTGAGGAGGGGGGTCAGTCCCCGAAGTTCTGGGCAGAACACGGGGAGTGTCGAATGTTCTAGAAAGTTGGGCAGGTCAAGGGTGGTGGGGGGCTAGAGCCCCAGACTAGGCCTCAGATCAGTGTCGACAGATCCTGGCATTTGACCGTGCTCTCCAGAACAAGGTTGTAGAATCCTGCTGACACAACTCTGCCAGCTGAACGCCAAAGCACCCCCACTATGGGGTCCCTGGGCTTCCCCAGTCCATCTAGCAGCCCCACCCCTGGCTACAGGAACCTCCACCCAACACATAGCAATCCATCCCCATTCCATTCTCTGCTGTTTCTGTTTTAGACCCTTTGTTTTGGGTTGAATTTGCTGTCACTTTCCGGGTTTTTTGAGTTGAAAAATGAGATCCCTGGTCTGTAGCGTTTCTGCATGCTTCTCTACCTTCTTGTTCTTATCCTGCCAGGTCTGGTTTTGTTCTATAATACTTTTCTTATTACGTTTCCCAAATAGTTTCTATTTTCTGCTGGGAATGATGAGGGTGCGAAGTAGGGAGGGCATTGATATCTGGAATTGTGTTCTTAATTTGCAAACAGCAGAAATGACTCTTTTCTTGCTTAATACAGTTAGGAAAGGTACTCTGAGTTTCAAAATCCCTTCTGGATGCAAAATCTCCATCCTCCTTTCTCTCGCGCGCATGTTTTCACCTTGAAGTTCACACTAGCTGATACGAACGGAGCCCTTTGCACATCTCAATTCTATTACTTCTACTTCGGGCTGTAGTTGTCATGTGTTTCATTTCTAAATGGGGTGAGGAGTCAGTGTGTCTTCTAGTGGTGCTCTCAGGTGGCCTTGACCTGCAGCAGCTTGAAGCAGGGCTTCAGTTACCAGCCAGAGACTGAAGACGGACTGTGCAGTGAGCACACGGAAGCTGAGCCACTAGACCAGTGGCAGACAGAGGCTCGATCTACAGTCTAGATCTAGAGCAAGCTTTGGCTACACTCCGCGCCCTGGGGACCACTGTACCTACTCCGCTTGGTTGCCACCTGCCCTCTGAGGAGCCAACAAGGATCTCTTCCAATGGGGGCTTGCAGTCCCACGGGGGGCACTTCAGAGACTCTACTGACACACTGGCAACCAGGGCAGTAATGTGGCCGAGGCCCTGTCTGTCTGGTCTGGCTGATCCAGCTGAGGAGCAGAGAACCCAGAAGACAGGGTCACTGGCAGGGAGTGGGAGGGTGGCCTGCAAGCCCCTTCTCAGTCAGAAAAGTGAGAGATCCCAAGCACAGCCCCCACCCCTCATGGAGTGTGTTCTCAAGGCCCACATCCTTCTTTCCTCCAGGAACATGAGTCCAAGGGTGGCAAAGTCTAAGACAGGGGCGTGGTCGTGGGCTCCCCACTCTCCCAGGGACCCAGCAGGCACCCAGCTAGAGCCCTCCCTGGGCCTGGGGGATCCATAGTTTGGGGGTCACGAGTCATCTCACCGTCCCCTGCCAGCTTTCCCAGAAGGTGCATGTTGGTGTCACCATTCCCATTTTTTTTTTTTTTTCCTCATTAAACTTTTTTTAATGGGTCTCAAATTCTGTGACAGATTTTTGGTCAAGTTGTTTTCATTAAAAAGTACTGATTTTAAAAACTAATAACTTAAACTGCCACACACAAAACATATGGTCCACAAAAACATTCTCCTTTCCTTCTGAAGGTTTTACGATGCATTGTTATCATTAACCAGTCTTTTACTATCAAACTTAAATGGCCAATTGAGACAAACAGTTCTGAGACCGTTCTTCCACCACTGATTAAGACTGGGGTGGCAGGTGTTGGGGATAATATTCATTTAGCCTTCTGAGCTTTCTGGGCAGACTTGGTGACCTTGCCAGCTCCAGCTGCCTTCTTGTCCACTGCCTTGATGACACCCACAGCGACTGTCTGTCTCATGTCACGCACAGCAAAACGGCCCAGGGGAGGATAATCAGAGAAGCTCTCGACGCACATGGGCTTGCCAGGAACCATATCAACAATGGCAGCGTCACCAGATTTCAAGAATTTAGGGCCATCTTCCAGCTTTTTCCCAGAACGACGATCAATCTTCTCCTTCAGCTCAGCAAACTTGCAAGCGATGTGAGCTGTGTGACAATCCAGCACAGGTGCATATCCAGCACTGATTTGGCCTGGATGGTTCAAAATAATCACCTGAGCTGTGAAGCCAGCAGCTTCCATGGGTGGATCATTTTTGCTGTCACCAGCCACATTGCCACGACGGACATCTTTGACAGACACGTTCTTGACATTGAAGCCCACATTGTCCCCAGGAAGGGCTTCACTCAATGCTTCATGGTGCATTTCTACAGACTTCACTTCAGTTGTTACATTGACTGGAGCAAAGGTGACCACCATGCCAGGTTTGAGAACACCAGTCTCCACACGACCCACAGGGACAGTACCAATACCACCAATTTTGTAGACATCCTGGAGAGGCAAACGCAAGGGTTTGTCAGTTGGGCGAGTTGGTGGCAGGATGCAATCCAGAGCTTCAAGCAGGGTGGTTCCACTGGCGTTGCTGTCCTTACGGGTGACTTTCCATCCCTTGAACCATGGCATGTTAGCACTTGGCTCCAGCATGTTGTCACCATTCCAGCCAGAAATTGGCACAAATGCTACTGTGTCGGGGTTGTAGCCAATTTTCTTAATGTAGGTGCTGACTTCCTTAACAATTTCCTCGTATCTCTTCTGGCTGTAGGGTGGCTCAGTGGAATCCATTTTGTTAACTCCAACAATTAGTTGTTTCACACCCAGAGTGTAAGCCAGAAGGGCATGCTCACGGGTCTGCCCATTCTTGGAGATACCGGCTTCAAATTCACCAACACCAGCAGCAACAATCAGGACAGCACAGTCAGCCTGGGATGTGCCTGTAATCATGTTTTTTATGAAGTCTCTGTGTCCTGGGGCATCAATGATAGTAACATAGTACTTGCTGGTCTCAAATTTCCACAGGGAGATATCAATGGTGATACCACGCTCACGTTCAGCTTTCAGTTTGTCCAAGACCCAGGCATATTTGAAGGAGCCCTTTCCCATCTCGGCAGCCTCCTTCTCGAACTTCTCAACTGTTCTCTTGTCGATCCCGCCACATTTGTAGATCAGATGGCCAGTCGTGGTAGACTTCCCTGAATCTACGTGCCCAATGACAACGATGTTGATGTGGGTCTTCTCTTTTCCCATTTTGGCTTAGGTTTAACGGTGGTTTTCACGACACCTGTGTCCTGGCGGCAAACCCGTTGCGAAAAAGCCACCATTCCCATTTTCAAGGAGCAGATGAATGCCCTGGGCTTTGGTCACCTCCCAGAGCTTCCCCCTCCCACCTGTACATCATGGATAAACACACACACACACACACACACACACACACACACACAGAAACACACACACACCCTGCTGAGACTCAGAATGAAATTTCAATGAATTTGTAGGTTAATCCATACTCTATTGGGAATTAGCATTCATCTGCTTGGTTATCTTTCTAGTTTTCAAGTCTTCAACAGAAGACATGGTACCTAATCTTTCAAAAAGGAGTCTGATTATTTCAGCCTACACTCTCATTGTGAGTCAGCTTTGGTTCCCAGTGTTCTTCAGGTTTTAGTCCATTTCATCAGGAATGTGATATTTATCACAGGAAGCCTACTCATCGCAGCCACTCATTTTCTTTATAAGGTTGATGATGGCTGATTTACACTTCCCTTTCTGTTTCTTATATTGGGAATGAGTATTTTTCTTTGTTGCCTCTTCTGTTTCGCCAATACTTTGAATGCCTCCAGATAACCAACTTTGGCTTTCTGGGTTTACCTCCTGTTCACTTTTCCTCTCCTCTTTGTATTTCCTTCATCATGTCTTTGGGTAGGTAAGCTAGTCTGACCTAACTTCCTGAATGGAGGCTGAGAAAATTTTCACCCTGTTCTTCTGCTAGATGCCTGTAACGTAATATATTTTCACTAAGCACCTTTTCCACTCCTTTCCCTGCACTTCTAACTTGTGGTAACCTCACATTCCTTAGACCTTACTGTTACCCAGTTTCTGCTGGGGCCTCTCTTCTGTGTAACTGGTTTAGGACTAGTTACTAAGAATGTGGAGATTTGCTGGTTCTCTCTCGAGTAGTGATTCTCCCTCCGTTTCACTGTAACAGAGCAGGAACGCTAGTACTGTCAGTCATGGAAGACTTGTGATGCCGGGGTATGTCACGGCATGAACCTGCCCCGCCACGCCCCGCCACCCCCTGCTCCTGCCCAGACCTTCTGGAACCGTCTCCCCGCTGCGTGTTCCCTAACACTTTCGGGCGTCGCCCTCTGCAGGCAGTCTGACTAGACTGCCCCTGAAGGCGCTCCCACCCGCGAGCGCGGCGAAACCTTCTGGAAGCCGCGCAAAGCCTGATGGGGAGGCCGCTGAGTGCTTCCGGGTGGAGTGTGGGCGCCGAGCCTGAGCGGCCTGTCCTCACACGCCGGCGGCAGTTGCACTACCTATAGCCTGTGGAACCCCTGGAGGTCGTGTCCAGAAAGGTGCCAGAAGGTTTGGACAAGACAAGGGTGGGGTCGGGAGGAAGTGGAAAGGAAATTCCACGGTCTGGCTGGGACACGGGGGCGGGGAAGTTCCACGGTTCTTGGCAGGACGCGAGGATCAGGGAAGATTCCAGAAGGTCTTCGCAGAGCACGGGGACTGAAGGCTCCAGAGGTCTGCCGGTACATGGGATCCCCCCTGGGAACGTTGGGGACGCCTGGGAAGGACATGGAGCGCGGAGACGTCTCTAGCAGCACACGACAGTTGTAGCACAGAACAAGACGACGGGTGGAGCGTGAAGTCAGGGGCTTGTGGAGGAGCTAGGTCTCCGAAGCTCTGGGCCGGACACGGGGAGTGTTGAAGGTCCTGGAAGGGTGGGCAACGAACGGGAGGTGGGGGCTGTGCCACAGGCCCGGAGTCGGCATGGGATCAATGTCGGCAGATTCTGGGATTTGGCCCTGGCCCCTGGCCCCTAGAACAAGGTTGCGGGATCCTGCTGGTGCCACTCACACCACGGAACCCCAAAGCACCCGGCGCCCATGGGGTGCCCCAATCCATCTAGCAGCCTCGGCCCTGGGTAGAGGAGCCTCCTCCTGACACGTAGCACTCCCTCCCTTTCCATTCTCGGCCCGTTTTGCTGTCAGGTCCTTCGTTTCGGGTTGAATTGGCTGTCACTTGCTTGGCTTTTGAGATGGAATATGGGACCCCGGGTCTGCAGCATTTCCGCATCGCTAATGTATGCTTGTCTCCCTACTTTTCCTGCCGGGTCTTGAGGCTGTTTAGGTCTGGTTTTGTTTTGTAATATTTTTATTATCGTGGTGCCCAAAATAGGTTCTGTTTTCTACGGGGAGTGAAGCGGGTGGGAATGAGGGAGGGCATTATTACTTTGGAACTGTGTTTTTAATTTGCAGACGGGGGAGGTGACTCCTATGTTGCTTAATATTCCTGTAGTTAGGAATGGTATTCTTGATTGAGGTTCAGGGTCCCTTATGGACATGAAATCGCCGTCCTCCTTCATCTCTTAGGGTCTTTTTTTCCTGTTACCTTTTTTGCCTGCAAGTTCACTCTGCCTGATTTTAATGGAGGCGTTTCCACATCTCAGTTCTATTACACTCTCTGCTTCGGGCTCTAGTTTCATGTGTTTTGTTTCTAACTGGGATGTGCAGTTAAGGTGTCTTGTAGTGGGACCTGCTGGTAAGTAGACAGGGAAACTCTTCTTGTGTTGAAGCATATTCATTTTACCTTCATTTCTGACGTATCATTTCCCTTCATTAGAGTAGAGGTCCTGGTGCACAGTGTCTTCACCCTACAGCATTTGGAAGTGATTGTCCCTGAGGAACAGAAGTTTCTCCTGGCTTTTTGTGGAAAGACCAGACATGGCTGAGGTGGTTGCTGCCCGAAGGTACTGCCTGGGTTTCCTCTGACTCACGTTCAGATTGTCCCTGACTAAGAATCGTGCTCCACAGTTCAGCTGTGGTCCGTCTCAGATTGATCTTCCTTGTGTGAGATTTCCTGTTGACCTGCCACACTGAACTTTTTGGGTTGTGGGCTGATGGCCCAAGTCGTCTTGGGAAATTGTCGTGTCTGGCATTATTTCTTCAGAGATTGGCGCTGTCTCTTTGTCCTCTCCTTCAAGGAATCTGGTTACATGGAGGCTAGGTGTGGGACTCTGACCCATGAGTCCCCCTTTGGCACTTCTGTTCATTCCTTTGTTTTTGTTTCTCTGAGTATCAGTTTGGATATTTTGTGTAAACCTTTCTTCACATTTCCTATTGCTCTGTTTTCTAGCATCTGGTTAGCTGTCATCTCATTCCGTGAGTTTTCATTTTCAGATATTCTGTGTTTCTGTTCATTTCTTTCTCTTAGTGGAGGTTGTAATGCCTTCTAGGTTCATTTGCCTGGTGTAATCAAGTCGATGTCAGCCGTGATATTAACAGAAGGAAAACCAATTTCATTTTGTAGGTGTGGAGGCCCCACAGCGGTAGGACTTAAGAAGTGACCACGGGAGGCTGTTTATGTAGCCTTTTAGATAAAGAATTAATTCTTTGAGAAGAATTTATAAGAGTAGGATTTCTCCTTGGTGTACCACATTAATGAAGAAGTAACAAAGTTTGTTTATGCCCCCACTCAGTCTCAATATCTTCCTGTCGTTGATGATAAGGATGCTCTCCATCCTCCTAAGGTAGGTGGCATACCTTCCCTGGGAGTTTTGCCTCTTGCTTTGAGGGGAACAAAGTAGGGTCAGAGCGTGTCCTCTTGTACTGGGTATTTCTTAAGTCATATTAAACCAAAGTAATCATTATGCAGAGTTTGTGTATTTTGTGAAGGCCTGCCTTGAGCCTTCTTAGTGTCCTCGTCACCTTGCCTGGAATGTTCACACAGTAAAGCTGAGGTGGTAGGTCTCCCCATTTTTCATTGAATTACACTCTTAGTCTTGAACAGAGGTCAGTTAAGTAATTGTAAGTAATTGTGTCTCATTTTAGGATGCAGTGATGCAGCTGGCATCCCAAGTTAGCCCTTCATTGTGGGAGAAGCCGGGTGGGTACTTGATGAGGCATTGCCATGGAAACAAAAGGAAGTAATGGTGAATGATGGAAGCCAATGATAAACCAGTTTCTGAGTGTTGAGGGCGGCCAGTATAGCAGAGCTCTTATATTGGATTTGAAGCATTTACCTTGAGGGCAGGTGGTGGCAAATTGACAGATTTTCCTGGTTTGCAGTTTGATGGTCTTGAGTGCTGGTCCTGAGTGGCCCACATGGCAACAGGCACCATGACTGTCTATACATGAGCTGTGGTAATTTCTGAGAAGTGTAGACAGAGTTGTCCACCTGTATTGCATGGCATTCAAAACAGGGCAGTTTTAGTTCTTAATGACTGCAAGTCAAGAGGGCGGGAGGGAAACAGGAAATGTTAGTTTGGAAGGATGTAGCCAAATTTTGAGGGAATGGGACTAGAAGAATTCAGGGTTTAGTCCAGTTTACAGTTCAGAAACATAACATAAAAGGTAGACAGCAGCAGTAGAACCTGATATTCATTCAGCTGTATTACCAAAACATAATATTCTCTCTCCTCGGTCACCCCCATTTCTATTGGAGACAACCATAGTGAGACCGCGTTTGCCAGTTCGTCTAGTTGCAG
Organism: Cervus canadensis; assembly: GCF_019320065.1. Lineage (NCBI taxonomy): Eukaryota > Metazoa > Chordata > Mammalia > Artiodactyla > Cervidae > Cervus > Cervus canadensis. Next base: position 9,372,589 of record NC_057397.1, on the reverse strand, counting down.
TCAGCTTGGCTTGATCATTCCGATGAGTGCAACAAGAATAGAGGTTGACCGTGTAGAATTCAAAACACTGTTTGCTGGAACTTTTCATGATGAGTGACTGATTGGACTTCTAAAGCTTGCTCGAGGCTGAGGAGCCAGATCAGATAATTGCCATCAGACATCGTGTGCCGTACCTAAGGTTTGGGTGAATTTGTCCTTTCTCGTGGGTCCCAGACCATCCTGAGGTTCCTGTGCTTGTCAGGAAGTGACCTTCCGTAGTGACCTGGGAAGACTGCCAGGAAGCCTGTAAGCAAGCTGGGTGCGTGCTCAGTGAACTGGCAAGTGTGACTCTTTGCAATCCCGTGGACTGTGGCCCACCAGGCTCCTCTGTTCATGGAATTTCCCAGGCAAGAATGCTGAAGTGGGTTGTCATTTCCTTCTCCGGGGGATCTTCCTGACTCAGGGCCCAAACACACGTCTCCTGCATTGGCAGGTGGATTCTTTTCCGCTGAGCCACCCAGGAGGCCTCATGATCATCTCTAGTTCCATCCACCTCTATTGCTGAAGATGGCATTATTTAGTTCTTTTATTGGCTGAGTAATATTGCATCATCTTTTTCACCTCTTCCTTTGTCAGTGGACATTCAGGCTGCTTCCGTGTCTTAGCTGTTGTAAATAGTGCAGCAGTGAACATTAGGGTACATGTGTCTCTTTGACTTATGGGTTGTCCCAGATCTATGCCCAGAAGGGGGATTGCAGGATGATATGCAGGTGTGATTTTCATATTTTAAGGAACCTCCATTCTGTTCTCCCGAGTGGCTGCATCAGTTTACATTCCCATCAACAGTGTAGGAGGCTTCCATTTTCTCCACACCCTCCCCAGCATGTATTCTTTGGAGATTTTTGTATGATGGCCCTTCTGACGAGTGTCTCGTGATATTTCTTCAGTAGAGTTTTGGTTTCCATTTCTCTAATAATTAGTGATGTTGAACATCTTTCATGTGCCTTTTGGCCACCTTTATTTTATTTTATTTTTTTTGGTAAATACCTATGTGGGTCTTCAGCCCATTTTTCATTTTTTAATATCCATATTGTGATGTTGATTCTGTTTGTACATTTTGGAAATTAACCCCTTGTCTGTCTCATTGTTTGCGAATGTTTTCTCCCATTCTCTAGATTGTCTTTTCATTTTGTTTATGGCTTCAGTTGCCGCGCGAAAGCTTTTAAGTTTAATGGGGCCTGGTTTGTTTAATTTTGTTTTTATTTCCATTTCTGTAGTAGACAGATCCACAAGGTATCGCTGTGCTTGACGTCAAAAGTGTCCTGCCTATGTTTTCTTCTGGAAGTCTTATCAAGTCTGGCCTCATATCTAGGTCATGAATACATTTAGGTCATGAATATACTTATTTGTGTAGACAGTATGAGAGAATGTTCTAACTCCATTCTTTTACATGTAACTGTCCCGTTTGCCCAGCAGTGCTTAGGAAGAGACTGTCTTTTCTCCATTTTATATTCTTGCCTCTTTCACTGTACATTAATTTACCATAGGTGCATGGCTTTATTTCGGGATTTTTATCCTTTTCCACTGATCTGTATTTCTCTTTCTCTGTCAGTGCCTTACTCCCTGTGAGGACTGTAGTTTTGAAGTATGGCCACAGTTTGGGAGTGTGGGAAGTCTGGGAGTATGATTCCTCCAGCTCCACTATTCTTTCTGAAGATTGATTTGGCTGTTCCAGAACTTTTGTAGTTCCATGCAGATTTCAAACATTTTTTGTTCTAGTTCTCTGAGAAATACCATTAGTAATTTTCTAGGGAGTGTATTGGGTACGTAGATGGTCCTGGGTATGAGAGTGAATTTGACAATATTGATTCCTCCAAAGCAAGAACATGGTCATATCTTTCCCTCTGTTTGTGTCATCTTTGATTTCTTCCATCAGGGTCTTACAGTTTTCGAAGTAGAGGTCTTTTGTCTCCTTAGGTACGTTTATTCCTAGGATTTTCATTCTCATTTTTCTCACTGTTATGTTTTTATTTATTTTTGACTGTACAGGGTCTTAGTTCCTGTGTGGACGTCTCTCTAGTTGGATCAAGGGGGGCTACTGTCTAGTTGTGGTGCATGAGCTTCCCATTACAGTGGCATCTCTTCTTACAGAGCACGGGCTCTTGGTCTGGCGGAGTTCAGTAGTTGCCGCTCCTGGTCTCTAGAGCACAGGTTCAGTAATTGTGGCACACACAGACTTAGCTGTTCTGCGGCATGTGGGATCCTCCTGGACGTGGGATTCATCCGGTGTCTGCTGCATAGGCAGGTGGACCGTTTACTCCGTAAGCCACCAGGGAAGCCCTGGTGTGTCTTGTCTTTTTTTTTTTTTTTTAATTTTGTTTTATTAAAGGATAATTGCTTTACAGAATTTTGTTGTTTTCTGTCAAACCTCAACATGAATCAGCCATCGGTATACATAGATTCCCTCCCTTTTGAACCTCCCTCCCGTCTCCCTCCCCATTGCACCCCTCTAGGTTGATACAGAGGCCCTGTTTGAGTTTCCTGAGCCATAGACCAAGTTCCCGGTGGCTGTCTTTTTTACGTATGGTGATGTAAGTTTCCATGTTACCCTTTCCGTACATCTCACCCTCTTCTCTCCCGATGTCCATAAGCCTATTATTCTCTATGTCTGTTTCTCCATTGCTGCCCTGTAAAAAGTCTTCAGTACCATTTCTCTAGATTCCATGTATGTGTGTTAGGACACGATATTTATCTTTCTCTTTCTGACTCACTTCACTCTGTATAATAGGTTCTAGGTTCATCCACCTCATGAGAACTGACTGCGGTGTGTTCCTTTTAATGGCTGGATAATATTCCATTGTGTATATGTACCACAACTCCTTTATCCATTCATCTGTCGAGGGACATCTAGGTTGCTTCCATGTCTAGCTATTGTAAATAGTGCTGCAGTGAACAATGGGTCCATGTGTCTCTTTCAATTTTGGTTTCCTCAGGGTTCACGCCTAGGGGTGGGATTGCTGGGTCATATAGTGGCTTCATTCGTAGTTTTGTAAAGAATCTCCATGCCGTCTTTCATAGTGGCTGTATCAGTTTACATTCCCCCAACAGTGCAAGAGCGTTCCCTTTTCTCCACACCCTCTCCAGCATTTATTGTTTGTCGACTTTTTGATGATGGCCATTCTGAGTGGTGTGGGGTGATCTCTCAAGGTAGTTTTGATTTGCATTTCTCTAATAATGTGAGATGTTGAGCATCTTTTCATGTGTTTGTTCGCCATCTGTACGTCGTCTTTGGAGAAATGTCTGTTTAGGTCTTTTTCCTACTCTTTGCTTGGGTTGTTGTTTTTCTGGTATTGAGTTGTATGGGCTGCTTGTATATTTTGGAAATGAATCCTTTTCCACTTGTTTCATTTGCTGTTATTTTCTTTCCATTCTGAGGGTTGTCTTTTCACCTTGCTTATAGTATCCTTTGCTGTGCAAAAGGTTTTAAGTTTACTCAGGTTCCACTTGTTTACTTTTGTTTTTATATCTGTTACTCTAGAAGGTGGGTCATAGAGGATCTTGCTTTGGCTTATGTCATCGAGTGTTGTGCCTATGTTTTCCTCTAAGAGTTTTATAGTTTCTGGTCTTCCATTTAGGCCTTTAATCCATTTTGAGTTTATTTTTGTGTATGGTGTTAGGAAGTGTGCTAATTTCATTCTTTTACATGTAGCTGTCCAGTTTTCCCAGCACCATTTATTGGAGAGGCTGTTGGGGCCTCATTCTATTTTCTTGCCTCCTTTGTCAAAAAATAAGGTACCCATAGGTGCCTGGGTTTATTTTCTGGGCTTTCTAGCTTGTTCCATTGGTCTATATTTCTGTTTTTGTGCCAGTACCGTACTGTCTTGATGACTGTGGCTTTGTAGTATAATCTGAAGTCGGGAAGATTGATTCCTCCAGCTCCATTCTTCTTTCTCAAGACTGCTTTTGCAACTCGGGGTCTTTTGTGTTCCCATATGAATGGTGACATTTTTTGTTCTAGTTCTGTGAAAAAGTGCCATTGGTAATTTGGTAGGGATCACATTGAATGTGTAGTTTGTGTTTCGCAGTACAGTCATTTTCACAACATTGATTCTTCTCCCCCGGGAACATGGACTATCTCTCCATCTGTTTATGTCATCTTTGATTTCTGTCATCAGTGTCATAATTTTCAGTATAGAGTTTTTGGTCTCCTTAGGTAAGTTTATTCCGAGATACTTAATTCTTTTTGTTGCAGTGGTGAATGGATTGATTCCTTAATTTCTCTTTCTGAGTTTTTCATTGGTAGTATATAGAAATGCAAGTGATTTCTGTGTACTGATTTTGTATCCTGCAACTTTACGAAATTCACTGATTAGTTCTAGTAATTTTCTGATACTATCTTTAGGGTTTTCTATGTACAGTATTATGTCATATGCAGACAGTGAGAGCTTTACTTCTTTTTTCCCTATCTGGATTCCTTTTATTTTTTTTTCCCTTCTCTGATGAGCCCATGATCATTATGTAGTGTCCTTCCTTATCTCTTGTAATCTTCTTTATTTTAATGTCTATTTTGTCTGATATGAGGATTGCTACTCCAGCTTTTTTTGCTTCCCATTTGCATGGAATATAGTTTTCCATCCTCTCACTTTCAGTCTATATGTGTCTTTAGGTCTGAAGTGGGTTTGTTGTAGACCGCATATATGTGGGTTTTGTTTTTGTACCCATTCAGCCAGTCTGTATCTTTTAGTCCATTTACATTTAAAGTAATTATTGATATATGTGTTCCTATTGCCATTTCCTTAATTGTTTGGGGCTTTGTAGGTCTTCTTTCTTCTCTTGCATTTCTTGGCTATATAAGTCCCTTTAATGTGTGTTGTAAAGCTGGTTTGGTGGTACTGAATTCTCTTAAGAAATGAGATCCTTGCTGGGTTCAGTAATCTTGGTCGTAGATTTTTTTCCTTTCAGTACTTTAAGTAGATCCTGCCCTTCCCTTCTGGCCTGCAGAGTTTCTGCTGAAAGATCAGCTGTTAAGCATATGGGGTTTCCCTTGTATGTTACTTGTTGCCTCTCCCTTGCTGCGTTTACTATTCTTTGTTTGTGTTTAGTCTTTGTTAGTTTGATTAGGATGTGTCTTGGCCTGTTTCTCCTTGGGTTTATCCTGTATGGGACTCTGTGCCTCTTGGACTTGATTGACTATTTCGTTTTCCTTGTCGGGAAAATTTTCAACTATAATCTCTTCCAAACTTTTGTCATACTCTTTCTTTTTCTCTTCTTCTTCTGGGACCCCTATAATTCGAATGTTGGTGAGTTGGATACTGTTTCAGAGGTCTCTGAGACTGTCTTCAGTTGTTTTCCTTCTTTTTACTTTATTCGGCTGTTCAGAAGTTATTTCCACCATTTTATCTTCCAGCTCACGGATTCATTCTCCTGCTTCAGATATTCTGCTCTTGATTCCTTCTAGAGTATTTTTAATTTCAGTAATTGTGTTGTTTGTCTCTCTATGTTTATTCTTTAATTCTTCTAGGTCTTTGTTGATTGAATCTTGCATTTTCTCCATTGTGTCTTCAAGGTTTTTGATCATCTTTACTATCATTATTTGGTGTTCTTTTTCAGGTAGCTTGCCTGTTTCTTCTTCATTTATTTGGACTTCTGTGTTTCTAGTTTGTTCTTTCATTTGTGTAGTATTTCTCTGCCTTTTCATTAGGTTTTTTAGACTTATTTTGTTGGAGGTCTCCTTTTCCCAGGCTTCAAGGTTGAATTCTTTCTTCCTTTTGTCTTCTGCCCTCCTAAGGTTGGTCCAGTGTTTTGTGTAAGCCTTTATTAGCGTGAGATTTGTGCTGAGTTTTTGTTTGTTTGTTTTACCTCTGATGTGCAAGGCTGAGTGAGTTGGTAATCCTGTGTGCTGATGATTGAGTTTGTATTTTTCTTTTGTTTGTTGTTTAGATGAGACGTCCTGTTCAGGGTGCCACTGGTGGTTGGGTGATGCTGGGTCTTGTATTCAAGTGGTTTCCTTTGTGTGACTTCTCACTATCTGATACTCCCTAGGGTTAGTTCTCTGGTAGTCTAGGGTCTTGGAGTCAATGCTCCCACTCCAAAGGCTCAGGGCTTGATCTCTGAT